>NC_048299.1:11131093-11199456 GCF_013100865.1 Trachemys scripta elegans | reverse complement strand
GGTCTGGGGGCTGTCCGGCAAACTGTGAAGCCGGTAGCGCTCGGGCAGCACTTTTCGCGTGGCTGGGAGGGAGGAGGGGGAATGCAGGGTGCTCAGGGGAGGGGGCGGAGTTAGGGTGAGGATTTTGGGGAAGGGGCGGAGTTGGGGCGGGGCCAGGAGTGGGAAAGAGGCGGGACCAGGGCCCCGTGGAGTGTCCTCTTTTTTTATTTTTTAAATATGGTAACCCTAGCCTAACTTCTAATTTGCCTTTTGTGGGAGAATGCGTCTGACGAAGCGGGCATTCACCCATGAAAGCTTATGCTCCGATACATCTGTTAGTCTTAAAGGTGCCACAGGACCCTCTGTTGCTTTTCATCCAAGTTGGAGCCACATTAGCCTAGGCTCTGTACAAACGTGTCATCGGTGATAGTCTCTGCTCCAAACACCACCCAATGGGTAGAGCTCATCACCAATACAACTCTTCGTCTTCCATGGTACAAATTCTCAGTAGTCACGTTTTATTACCAGACACCAACTGAAGAGCAACGCAGCATCTTCAGTTGCTTAAAGAGTCAGCGCCCTTAACTGACTAATAGATAGCTCTTGAGTTCCATGCCTAGCCTGACCCAGAGAACAGCGGACAGAGACAAATCTTTTTTTTTCCTCCAAAAGCTTATTTTCTACTAATTAAACTTTCTCATTTATTTGTGGCCTCTACACTTTGTCTGGTTTGTGCCTTTTAGATCCTGGGCAGGTATTGTCTGTTATCTATGTCTGGAGAGTGGCCACCACAAGGGTCCTCTGATCTCAGCTGGGACCTTTGTGCACAGCCATACTATGAATATCATCTACTAATAGTAGTAAGGGAGAAGAAGATTCTGTTATGGCCAAACCATGGGAGAGCTCAGTTCTATTCTTGACTTCTGTGTGACACTCGGAAAGTTACATGACCTCACTGTGCCTCAGTTTCCCCATCTGTAAAGTGAGGCTTTGACAGTCCACTTCAGGTCTCATAACACATTATTACATGGGCTTTGGTAGGGTCTAACCCACACAGGCTTACTGCAGGCAGCCTCCTCTCCAGAGAACCAGGCAAGGGGCTGTTGGTTATCATGGTCATCCTCCAACCTTAAGCAGGGCAACAAACTCAGACTTCCAAGTTCAAAAAGAAAACACATTGGCTACCAGAAACAAAGCAAATATAGAAGTCCTAGGCCAGGCCTACTTGTCCCCAGGGAGGATCTGGTGTGTCACACTATCTGCATAGACCCTTGCACCAGCCAGCTCATCTTTTAAGGAGCAAGTGTATTGTGCCACCTAGAGGCCCCAACCAAGATCAGGGCCCCATTGTAAATGATACTTACCTGTCTTTGTAAAATGCTTTCAAATTTACTCATGGAAAGCACTATATAAAAGCTGGGTATTATTATTGTGCTAGGTGCTGTACAGACACCTAGGAAGAGACAGATCATGCCCCTAAGAGCTTACAACTGAAACAGACAAATGATGAGAGAATGGACGTACATTACGTTCCACACCTGTAAAATGAGGATCTGAGGCCCAGACCCTCAAAGATATTTAGGCTTCTAATTTCCAGGGCAAGAGAACTAAGTGACTCGCCCAAGGTCACATGGGAAGTCTGTAGCAGAGCAGGGACTTAAATGTAGATTTCCTGACCCCCAAGCCAGTGCTCTACACAAAAAGAGCAATTCTTTACTCTAAAGGTGCATGGCTCTGCTACCAAAACAAGGGTCTTGTATCCCACTTGAGCTATGAGCAGAGAGATGATAATACAGATCAGTGGGGATATATGTGGTTACCACCGTTTATTATTATTCTGAATATTTTTCACTTCTCTAGCACATTCAGAAACACCAGGTGGCAAATCCTCACATAGCAGGTAAATATTATTAGGGCCAGTCAGAAAATTTCCACCAAAACTGTTTTTGAACAGAAAAATGAGTTATCAACTACACGACATTTTCCCCAAGAAGTGTCTACTTTCCAGGGAAAAATCAAGTTTTTGCTGAGAAAGCCAAAACCAGAAAGCTTTTGGGTTGCAGCCCAAAATTTGGAATTGGACAAAGTGAGTCTGAGTAACTCACCCAAAGTCTCCCAGTGAGCGAGGACCAGGACCAAAGAGTCCTGACTCCCATGGCTAAAAACACCAGACACCTTGGGCCAAACTCTGCACTCAGTTCCACCGGTTAAAATAGATAGTGATTCAGTTAATGTAAACAGGATTACACCACAGGTCTACTGGGCCTCATGTGTTCCATTTTGGGCCTGATTTTGCTACCACTGAAATCAGTGGGAGTTTCCTGATTGACTCCATTGAGAGCAGAATCAGGCCCATAATGAAAGCGGTATGACCGTAAGCGCTTTCTGTTTGAAAAGAGAGTCTTTTTGCTATTTCTTCTGCAGGTAAATTTACTGTTGTCTTGCTAGGGGAAGGAGGAAAGAAAGTACCCTAGATCTATGGGTTAGACCTGGGTGGCAGGTGAACCTCATCCCTTCGGGGAGGCTAGCCCCCGGCTCTGCCCCTTCGGTCCGAGGCCCCGCCCCTCCACCTGCTGGAGCCTCAAGTGCCTCTCCTGCAGCTCGAGGCCCCTCGCCCCGTGGCTGGAGGAGCCCTGGCTGGCCTGCCTGAGGTCCCCCCAACCCCAGCTGGCCCAAATCACCCTGGGCCGCTGACCCGACCCTTGGGCCAGCCTGAGCACTGGCCCGACCTGCCCCTGGCCACCAGCCCAAGCCCCAAGCTCCAGGCCGCCAGCTGGAGCTGAGCCCCCCACCAGTTTCAGGGGTGAGGGGGAGCATGGGCATGATCTTGAGGTGGAGCGTGGATGGGGCCATGACCTGGGTTAGGAGAGGTTTAGCCTTCGATACCTGCCACCCATGGGATTAGCTGCAATCAAATGCACTGAGCATTCCAGGATAATCCTCTTTGCATCTGTGTCCTACTCTGTGCTTTTAATACTCCTCATTGTGCCATGGAAATGGCTCTCAATGGGTTGGCTTTGATAAATAAAAGATCATCTCTGTATGACTTTGGGAAGGGATTTATTTATTTTTCCTTATACGAAGCTAAAACCAGGGGTATAGACAGGGGCTTAATAAGTTATTATTAAAACAATGGCAAATATAATCCCCCAGTGGAAAGCTGTGGTGTATGAACAGATTGTCCAATTTTTCTTAGAACAACGTCGTAATGTGTGGCATTAATAAAACATCTTGTTATATGGCTTTTAATTATTTTCTCATAGCAGTTTCGCCAAGATCATTATCCCTTCTTTACACGGAAGAGCAGATGCCTTGATGAAGCGTCTGATGATAAGTATGGTTAGCATCATCGTCTGTTGGAATATCATGGTAATTAATGGTTTGTTTAAATTCCAGCTCATAACTGTCTCGCTTTCACTACTTCAACTGCTGCCTGGATCCTAATGGGACGATGGTGGAGAAAACAGGAGGGAAGGAATTGCTACATTAATCACAAGTATTCACAAGTCAGATTAGGTATGTCTGACTAGTGGTATTTGCCCATATGCAATAGTTCAGTATTTATGGTATCTCTTTAAGGATTGTCCCTAGAGTTAAACAAATCTCCTTCTTGGGCAGCTACACTGATCTTTTTGGCTTTTTTTTTTTTTTTTTTTGCACATGAATTTGACAACTGACTTTATGAATGGAGTCTCAGGTTATACCTATGAAAATAGGTCGATTTTATAGACATCAATTTTTAGAAATTGATTTTATACGGTCAATTGCGTATGTCCACACTAAGCGCATTAAGTCGGCGGACTGCGTCCTCACTACCGTGGCTAGCATCGACTTATAGAGTGGTGCACTGTGGGTAACTATCCCACAGTTCCCGCAGTCTCTGCCGCCCATTGGAATTCTGGGTTAAGCTCCCAATGCCTGATGGGGCAAAAACATTGTCGGGGGTGGTTTTGGGTACATGTCGTCGGTTTCCCCTCCCTCAGTGAAAGCAACGGCAGACAATCGTTTGGCGCCTTTTTTCCTGGATTACCCGTGCAGATGCCATACCATGGCAAGCATCGAGCTCGCTCAGCTCACCGTCACCGCTGCTGTTGTGGGCAAGTCTACTGTGGGGGCTACTGTGATCCAAGTAGCCAATGCAATCATTGACGTTCTGTTATCAAGGATAGTGACTCTGGGAAATGTGCGGGCCTTTTTAGATTTTAGGTGCATCATATTCCTGTCCTTTGTCTCTGGTGAAGAAGTCTTGCAGCCGATTGGTAACCGTCCTCATCGGACATGTATCTTGGCCGGGGGCTCTGGGAATGTCTTCCCTGCCCAGTTCCTAGCAACCTCCAGGGCATGGTATACGGTTCCATCACTTCCCCTGCAACTCTGCTCTCCTGCTCCCCAGCGATGAGCTCGGGAGATCCGTTCATGAAGCCTGGACAGTAGTAAAGAGCCGTTCAACTATAGGCTGAGCAAGTGCAGAAAGGTGGTAGAATGTGCCTTTGGACATTTAAAAGCTCGCTGGCGCTGTTGGTCAGACCTCAGCACAACCAACATTCCCATTGTTATTGCAGCTTGCTGTGTGCTCCATAATATCTGTGAGAGTAAGGGGGAGATATTTATGGCGGGGTGGGAGGTTGAGGCAAATCGCTTGGCATCTGAGCAGCCAGACACCAGGGCGATTAGAAGAGCACAGCAAGGCGTGCTACATATCAGAGAGGCTTTGAAAACCAGTTTCATGACTGGCCAGGCTTCGGTGTGACAGTTGTGTGTGTTTCTCCTTGATGCAAACCGGCCCCCTTTGTTGATTTTAATTCCCTGTAAGCCAACCGCTGTCCCCCCTTCGAAATAAAGTAACTATTGTTTTGAAACCATGCATTCTTTCTTTATTAATTAAAAAAAATGAGATAACGGACAAGGTAGCCCAGGTGGGGTGGGGGAGGAGGGAAGGACAAGGCCACATTGCTTATTGTAGCCACACTAAAAATCAAACTGTTTGAATGACAGCCTTCTGTTGCTTGGGCCATCCTCTGGAGTGAAGTGACTGGGTGCCCGGAGGGCCCCCACCCCCGCGTTCTTGGGCGTCTGGGTGAGCAGGCTATAGAACATGGGGAGGAGGGAAGGTGGTTATATGGTGGATGCAGCGGGAGTCTGTGCTCTTGTTGGCTTTCCTGCAGCTCCAACAGATGCTTCATCATGTCCGTTTGCTCCCCCAACAGATGCTTCATCATGTACGTTTGCTCCCTCATTAGCCTCAGGATCGCGTCCTGCCTCCGCTCTTTGCGCTCACTTAATTCTTTCCTGGCCTCTGCCACTGAATGCTTCCATGCATTAAGCTGTGCCCTATCAGTGCGGGAGGACTGCATGAGCTCAGAAATCATGTCATCGTGAGTGGTTTTTTTTTCGCCTTCTTATCTGTGATAACCTCAGGGACAGAGATGATAGGGGGAGCGTAGAAACATTCTACGCTCTACGATTCTGGGAGGACTGCATGGTCACCTGTGCTGCTGAGTTCGCCACGCTGACCAAACAGGAAATGAAATTCAAAAGTTCCTGGGGCTTTTCCTATGTACCTGGCTAATGCATCGGAGTTCAAAGTGCTGTCCAGAGCGGTCACAATGGAGCACTCTGGGATAGCTCCCAGAGCCCAATACCATCAATTTGCATTCACAGTACCCCAAATTCGATCCAGCAAAGTCGATTTTAGCGCTACTCCCCTCGCCGGGGAGGAGTACAGAAGTTGATTTTAAGAGCCCTTTAGGTCGACGGAATGGGGTTGGTTGTGTGGACGCATCCATTTTTAAATCAACCTAACGCGGCTAAATTCAACCTAACCCCGTAGTGTAGACCAGGCTTCACAAGGAAATATATTCTGCGTGCCGTGGGTGTGAACCAAAGTCCATTGAAATCAAGGGAGCCTGTCTCTTAGCTTCAACTGGATGAAATCTTGTGTGAGGGGATGTGCTTTAGGGACACTGTCAGGTTAAGAATAGTAGCATCCAATCCCTTATGTTAGGAAGAACAGTGTTGCCACCTCTTATGATTTTACCAGTAGACTTGCAAAATTTAATGTTTTTTCTTAAATCCCCAGCTGCTGGAATCAGGAGGCGCTTGCGTGAAAATCTCAGCTTTTTCTTCTTTTTAATAAAAGTAAGACTATGTCTACACTGGCACATTTGTGATTAAAACTTTCGTCGCTCAGGGGTGTGTCAGCGCTTCGTTGGCAGGTGCCTTGCTCCTGGCGACGAAGCTACCGCCCCTCGTTGGAGATGGTTTAGTTTTGTTGCCGGGAGAGCTCTCTCCCGGCAATAAAGAGCAGCCACACAGCGCACCTTTCAATGGAGCAGCTGTAGCGGCACAGCGGTGCCGTTGTAAGGTGCGCAGTGTAGACAGAGCCTAAGTTTCTAGCCCTCATAGTTTTAGAGAAAAGCTTGAAAACATCACCTTAAAAGCTCTGAAATCACAAGCTATTTTTCACTCAGTCTGATGACTTTCAGGGGCCTGATCCATGATTTTTGAAGGCTTGAGGTTCGCAATGCCGTTACCACTGCCACCGGTTATTAACTCCAAAAGATTTTTTAAAATCAAATCAACATTTCATCTGGCTGCCGACTTACTGGCCAAACACCTCGGGGCAGAATCTGAGCTGGGATAAATTGTCATAATTCTACTGACTTCCACGGAGTCATGACAATCTACCCCAAGTTGAGGATCTGCGATGGAAGGTGACACTCTGACTTCACTGGGATCAGGATCGGGCCCTTTTCAAATAGTAAGAGATTTTGTAACATTTTGTTTTGATGCACCCTAAATTTGGGAGCTAATTTGAATGTCCCTTTAATTTTGATCAATGATGGGAGAGGGTCTTAAATGCAGAGGTTTAATATAAGAGAGATAAGGTGGGAGAGGTAATATATTTTATTAGACCAACTTCTGTTGGTGAGAGAGACAAGCTTTTGAGCTTACACAGAGCTCTTCTTCAGGTCTGGGAAATGTACTCAGAGAGTCACAGCTAAATAGGAGGTGGAACAGATTGATTAGCACGAATAGTTAATGCATATTGTAGGAGACCATTCAAGGTGAAGTCATCAGACAAAAAAAAGCAGGATAGTTAGTCGGTTACACATTGTTGTAATAAACCATAAATCCAGTGTCTTTATGAAGTCCATGATTTTTAGTGTCTAGCAAAGTTATGAACTGAAGTTCCCGGGTGTATCTTTTGAAGGCGTTCTACAGGTTCCCTTTGAGGATGAGAACCAAGAGGTCAGATATAGTGATCCCTTTGTGAAAAGTGTTCACCCACAGGTGATGTGGTGTTTTTGTCTTTGATCATTTTTCTGTGTGAGTTCATTTGCGAGCGTAGTGATTGTCTGGTTTCACACACATCGTTGTTTTCAGGACATTTAGTGCCCGGGATGAAATACACCTCATTTTGTGATAGGTATGTGTAGGACCCATGGATCTTGTAAGGTGTGTTGTGGGGGGTGTTGATCATTGTAGCAGTAAAGATATGTCTGTCAAATAATAGTCTAAAGCCACAAATTTCAAATGTCTACTAATTAATAATTACCGATTAATCAACTAGTAACTATTAATGTTGGGGGGTGGGTACTCGGAGGCTACCATGATGGGGTATGAGGGTGCTTCAAGTGCTGAGTGCCCAACTTGACACCCGTAGGGCCCAGTTTTCAGAAATGCTGAACCCCCACAGATCCCATTGATTTGAGTGGAGTTGCTGCTGGGAAGCACCAGGTCCTGGTAGATGCTTCGAGATGGGCTAAAAATGGAGGCTCCCAATTTAGGAGATCCTGTTGGAGAATTTGGGCCTGAAAGCCCAATCTGGTGCTCCTTGAGCACCCAAAAGTCCCATTACAGGACCCAATGGCCCGATCCATCTTAATGAATCCTATATCCCTATACCTAATGTCATCAGAGATTATGAAACACCTCCTTGAAGGCCAGTACGGATATTAACATCCTGAAGCTGGATCTGTACTGCTTTCTTCTGGAGCGTTCGTGTCACACACACACAGAGGAGCTCAAACACCCACAGCTTTTCTCTTGTGTTAACTGTCATCTTCCTCCTGCTTCTGCAAATGCTGTAATCTGAAAATAGAAAAGGAGAAGAATGAAACAAAACAATTGCTTAAAAAGCCCCATGAAAAGGAGAACCTGAGATATAATTATGCCTCCAGGATGATATTTTCCCCTGATAATACTGGAAAAAACTAAACACATGCATGTGAGGTGCTAGTGTACAAGTTCCAGTAGGAAATCTCTATTTTAGGGACAGCCACAGTCTCATGTGTCACACCTAGAGATGGGTTAGATCTGGGTTTGGAACATCCCCCCGCATGCCAATGCCGGGGTTTGAACCAGTCCAGGAGAGCCACTGGGACCAGCTGCAAAATTTGAATTTAGAGCCACGTTCAAATTTCCAGATCTTCTTTCTACAATGTGTGGGAGTGGCCCCAAATTGCCATACTTCCCTACCACAACCAAACCTCTCGGAATTGCGGTGCTGAGCCACTGTCCTGCACCGCTTCCTCCTTATTCTCCCCACCACCCTGTACTGGGATGTAGTCAATTAGTGGAGAAGAGCTGAGAAGCCAGCCAATGACATTTTCCGAAGGCTGTTTGGAGGCAATCAGTGGCTCTGAGCAGTTCCAATGTGCTGGAGGAAATACTTTGAAATGGCAGGAAACGCACCTGTGAGGCTGCTCTGCGGGACAGTGGCGTCTCCTCTCTGCAACCGAGAGACATCAGGAGTGAGACCCCAAAAGTCCACGCTGGCCCCAGCCAGTCACAAGAGTTAGCACCTCCTTAAAACATGGCCGTGTCACTGGTTCCTGGGAGCTCCTAAAAGCTAGGCAGCTCGTAGGGCTGGCTGAATGGTTCTTTCTGAGAGATTTAGCCCTTTGTCCTGTTTGCGGATTACCCACTAAGGGGCCGTGGGCTACTTATTTGCGAGGGTTTGAATAGTTCGTAGCAAATAAACCTCCAGTTCTTTTTCACACTGGCTGCTGTTATTCACGAACCCCTCTGCCTTTGGCACAGAGCATCAAGATCAGCCCCCGAAAACAAGGCAGCTGGCTGATGATGAACCCGGGGAGGAAAGAGCAGATCTTGGTGGGCAGATGGGAAGCGCTTTGAATACCTATTGCCTTGTTCTCCATCTAAGGGGGCCGGTCCCATGTTGACAGGCTGATCCATAACCTAAGGCTTCCTGCTCCTTTTGGGCATGTGGCAACACAAAAAGCTATCGTTCTTGCACCTCCAGCGAGGCAGAAGACTGCACCCCTCATCTTAACGAGTATGGAACCGGCCATGCTGGTGGTCATCTTTGTGACCTTTGAGCTGGGCTGCACCAATTCACGGTGCATAGGGATGAGCACTTCGTCGTTTAAAAACGAAGCTTCCGTTAGCCCCTGCTCTGCCTCCCTGTACAAGACCAGGCCAAATGCAATGTCTTGGCGTTAATCTGCAAGGTCCTCCATGGAGGCAATCCAGGTTAGTGCAGTACCAGCCTCACCCAATCACCCACGTGCCTCACAAGGATGGCGCTCGCCAACTCAAGAGCGAAGCGCGTGAGAGGGGGAAGCAGGACGTTCTGGGCAAAGGGGCCAGTGCTTTGGCGCTCACTCCTGCCAACGATTACAATCACCCGCAAATCTGACGGGGGGGGGGGGGATCTTGGCCCCATTAATGTCAGTGGCAAAATTCCCATTAGCTTCAATGGGGCCGGGGCTTTACCCGCTGCCTTCAATTCAGCTCTTGCATTGACACAATCCAAAACAGTAGAGAAGAAAAGAGGAGAGGAAAGAAAGAAAGGAGAGGAGGAAGAGATTTTCCATTTGACCCTATTCTAGCTGTCACACTCTTGACAAGACCCTTGCCCTACAAATCCCCGGTAACTCTCTGCCATCTCTAGCCACATAAGGAACTTCGGGAGAGTCTGAGTGGAAATCAGGGAGCTGCTAGCAGCCTTTGGAAATGAATTCACGAGCTATTCCCAGCTCTATTGTCAGCCGCTGCCGTGCAAGCTCCCCCTGCACTACTGCTCTTCCAGTAATTAACATCAATCTTGACCTCCTGCTTGGTGTGCGGCGTGATTCAGACTCTCCCTTACACTAGTTCAGTGCTAGGTCTCCGGAGGAGAGACTGCTAAACACTGCAGATTCTGCATGATTTGTGATCATAGCTCGTCTCCTCTCCGCTGAGGACTGACCACTTGAAATTAACTTAATTGGCAACAGTGGTTCACAACTGAGTATGGAAAGCGGAGAGACTTTAACTGTCGAGTTGTGCAGTGAATCTGGGGACAGGCAGCTTCCCGAGTAGCTAGCGTGCAATAGGCAATAAATAACATCTCCATCCAAGAGAAATGCCGAAGTGAAGCGTGACAAGTGAATCTAGCCATGGTGACTGGGTAGCTGGAGCGACTGACTTCTGAGGAAGAGATAAATACATATAGCTCTGCTGATGGACAGCCACAGGGGTGTGGAGTGGAATAAACCTCCACATTCCCTTCAAGGGTGTAACACAAAGGACAGGGAGAATTTAGGGTCATGGAAGGGCAATGCTCATTGAGATACTGAAGGGTTTTTGTTTTTTTTAAAAATCTGTCTTTAGTAAGAAAAACAGAGTAAGTTTATATGTTCTGGAAGTGATAAAGATCAAGTAAGGGAATGCTTGAAAATCTTAACACAAACCAACTGCCAGTATAGAAATCATAAGTCCTAGGGTGCTGTGAAAGGAACGAGCTAACTAATGCCTGTTAATACTGAACAGTTATAGGACTGCGGTGGCACCAGAAGATGGGCTGGGAGGAACCAAAGGGCTCAGTAGGGCTTGGTCTTTCCTGAGTTCCAGCCCCTACCTCTCCTCTCTTACAAATACTGAGAGACAAACAATCGCTAAGAGCCTGGTTGGGCCAGACAGACCCAGGCTTTTGGCTGGGAGCGGTGAGGCTCAGTATTGCCAAGGCAAATATCGCAGGGTAGCATTGGGCCTCCTGAAGTACAATCACTTCTGGAGCTCCCAGCATGCAGGGTGAGTGCTTGGGAATGGAGAGGGGATTGGCTGCAGCCCTGTCTCCTCCTCCTCGCACCCCAGCCCAGCCGCAGCTACCAGGACTAAAAACCCGGTTGTGGTCACAGCGAGGTAAGCAGATATGACTTGGAGATGCAGATATGCTGAGTACGAAGGTGCCATTGTCCCTTATGTCACAAGTAGCCCAGCCTTCCTCTCCGGATGGACACTAGTCTGTTGTGAGTGGAACCAACTGCTGCATCCCACAGACTTCTCAGCTCCCGGGGTCTGGGTAGAGCCCGGCAGTGTCCCTAGCTTTGGATCTCCAAGGCACGCTCCCAGGGGCAGACGTCGTGTCTGCCTCTTTCCTTGGGACATGGGACTCTGCAGTCTGGCTGCCTTAGACCCCGAAAACAGTGTCTCACCCCTGCCAAGCCCCCCTGAGTTTGATACGGCCCCTTCTGTGAGTCTGGGGTCTGTGAGTGTTTCAGGCCAGGCGAAGACCCTCTCTCTCTTCAGCCTGGGCTTCTGGCATGTGGCAGTGGAGGGCCTCACGCTCAGAGAAACCTCCCCTTAAATACAGTCTCTGTCCCTTTTTTGTCCCAGCTGAGAAATTCCCGTCCCTCCCTTCAGCCAGGTGCAGCGGAGAGTCCCTAGTTCCATGGCGATGGGCCGGTAGTTGAGAGACAATCCAGGCCAGAGGTGGCTCCATGATGGCTTCTCAGCTCCAGTCATTCCACAAGGGGCCAGGAGCCTGTCCAGAACGGATGCTCTAATCCCACCTATTAAATGAAGGACACAATCCGGGATGGAGGTGGCCATGTACAATGGAGTTCACCCTGTGAGACAGCTGTCACGCCACGCTGCAGTCACTTTGGTGAAAGAGTCAGCAACTTTGACTTACTCTCTGTCCCACCCGCCCCTCGAAGAGGCAGCTGAGCTCTGTCCTCTGCCAGAGAGAACTGAACTGAAGCCCTGGGTCGGGCGGCACAGAAGCCGCCTGCAGGGTGCTGTGGCACTAAGAAGTCACTTAGCCTCGCTGGCGTCTCAGAGGCCAAGGGTCGAATGGGTCTGAAGAATGGACTCGTATATCCAGGTACCTCTCCCATGTTGCCTCCCTTGACATAACCACTTTGCTTCCTTTTCCCCATCACTCCTCCGTGCTCCCGTGCACTCAACTCACTGACGACCACTCTGCATCTGGAGACTGCCACCACTTCCTGAATCTCGCCATGCCCTTTTGGAGAACTTGCTGAATTCGATGTGATGAGCTCGGGATTCTTTCCGTGTAGCTCAGAGATGGGCTACAGCCACCAGCCGTACCCTGGGAGTGCGCCGATCTGGCATTCTAGTCTAGGCCTGTCTCTCATTCAGATGCATAAAAGCTACTGTAGCTCCTTCAGTCCCTTGTCAGTTATCACAATAGGATTCATCACTACGCTGTCTCCCCGTCCTGCACCTGCTTTAGAATATTCATAAGGGCTGGAAAAAGCACATGGTTTAGTGCACAGATGTGATATCCTTTGAAATCCAGGACACTCTGCCTGCGGTGCCCGCTGTGCTAAATTGCAGCATCCGTCATTCGGGGGGAGGGGGACCCCACTGCTTGAGCTCCACGCTGAACCAAACTTCCTTCTCGATTGCAATCTTTCTTGGGCTCCTGTTAGCTCAGAGACTTCCCCATTAGCCTGGGCTGTAATACATGGATCCTGCACAGACATGTTGGAAACATTAACAGTGCGAAACCTTGTCTCCGCGTTAAAGCTGCGTGAGCACGCTATGGCCTTTCCTTTGCATTGTTTATAAGGGCTTCGGGAAGGAAAGGTACGTGATCAGCTGGTAGCAGGGCTGGATTAAAGCATATGTCTTCAATCCTTGGGGTCTGTTGAGTAAAGGTGTAGAGCATAGGCTTCCCAGGTGTCCAGAAAAAGCCATGGTGGTGGAAGCGCCAAGCCCGGGCTGCCCCGGCTGGAGTGGCAGGGGGTGGAAGCGCTGAGCCTGGCACTTGGAGCCATGGCAGGAGCTGCAGGGGGTGGGGGCGAGCCCAGCTCTGGGGTGGCCCAGAAGTGAGAGCGTGCCTCTCTGATTTCTGCGCTGCCTCTGAAGGTGGGTCTGATCTCCTCACCAAGAGTTGCTGTACAGGGGAAGGACAACTCCTGTCCCTCCCCAACCCGCCGGAGTAGCAGCTAGGAGCCCCCGGCACCCAGCAGCATGGGGAGATCACATTTCACAGGGAAGGGTTGATTTCATGGTCCGTGACACGATTTTCACGGCCGTGAAATTGGTGAGGCCCTACCCATGAGAATGTAGCTTGACCCATCACATTCCTCCCCACACAAATAGAAGTGCCCCCGGGATCAGTCTGCAGCAAGACCAGTCTTCCTAAAGCTCCGTCTCTCTGCTCCACGTGATACTTTGCAGCTGGAAACAATCCCGTTCTCTTTGCTGTGTCAACCCTACCTCTCATTACCTCTCATCTCCAAGATCTAAATATAGCGCATGGCATTTCAATGAAGTCAGTTCGCAGGAACGTGGCAAAGCAGGCAGGAATTCTTGCTCCCCCCCGCTCGCAAAAAACAATAGGAGGAGGCATGTTTTCACTTTGCAGCCACGGATGAAGGGAAAGTGAACTAGTTTCTTCTTGCACCTTCATAGGCAGGGGCCATGACTTACGGCAGGGTCAGCTGTGGCTCCCGCCAGCACAGAACTGGGGGGATGGAAAGTCTGTTTGATGAAGGGTGAAGGTTGCAATGGTGAAAAACAGCAGCAACCTATCTAGCCCAGGGAGCATGGGCCCAGCACACTCCCGAAGTAGACAGAGCTGGCTGGGAGGAGGCGCAACCCAGTGAGTTGCTTCAACCTAAGTAGGGGCTACAGCAGAATCTGTCCTAGGTATTTATCTGCCCCTCATTACCATGGTATCTGAGCACCTCACAATCTTGAGCACGTGTCTCCTCACACACCCCTGTGTGGTACAGCGGTGCTAGCAGCCCCATTTTACAGCGGGGGAACTGAAGCACTCAGTGACTCATTGCATGTCACACAAAAAGTTTGTGATGGAGCAGGGAACTGAACTCCTGCCTCTCAATTCCTGGGCACAGGGCCGTCCTTACCCATACGCAAAGTACGCAGCTGTGCAGGGCACCAGGAAATTGGGGGCACCCAATTTCCTGGTGCCCTGCACAGCTGCGTGCTGCTCCAGCCCCTGCTCCGGCTCTTTCCCAGGGCCCCCGTCCCTGCTCCGCCCCAACCCCGCCTCTTCCCCACTCCCCTGAGGACTCCAGAAGCGGTCGGGCCACCACTCACTGGTAAGTAGAGTGACCTGGCCCCAGCCTGCTCTGCTCCCCTGGCTTCCAGCTGCGCCGCCGGCGAGTGCTGGGGGGCGGTTCCCCCCTCCCTCCAAGCCTGGGAGCCAGGGGAGCAGAGCAGGCTGGGGCCGGGTCACTCCACTTCCCGCAGGAAGTGGCCAGCCTCCCCTGCGGAGGCCTGGGGCCAGCCCCCCCATGGAAGCCTGGGGCCCCACACAGGCATAGGGCACCAAAATAGCTAGGGATGGCCCTGCCTGGGCTAGCCCCATAACCACTGGGCCATCCTGCCTCTCGTGGCTAAAGGCTCGCACCTGTACAGCTGTCTTCTCGGCCTGATTTCCCCAAGCACAGGCAACTGGCTGTAGCCCCGTCGGTCCTCACCCCCAGGGCACCGATTGACTGCAGTTGGTGCCTGCTGGGTTGAATCCGGCTCTTCATTTCCAACAACGCCAGGCTCAAACCGGGTGTGCGGAAAACCCGTCTCACTCTCATTCACTGAGTCCATCAAAGCAGCCGAGATGCCACATGGATCACAGCATGCTCGGCCATTCACAGCTTCCCCAAACACACCCGCTTAGCTATTCCACAGCTGCTGCGACTGCCCGGCTGTGAGTGAACGCTTTCCTCCCCTCTTTTATCTGCATACCAGTCAGCGCGCTGAGCCCTTGTGCGGTCATGCAAAACTGTGCGGAATGAATCGAGCGATAAGGCCGCCAAAGCTGATGCGCCGAGGCCGCTAACCCTCTGTTAAGAATGTGGACCCATAAATTAAATCTTCAGAAATAGTTTAAGTGGGTCATTAAAAAGGAAAACACTATGAAAAAAAAAAATCCCCATGTGCAAGGGGAGCTAAATCACAGCCTCGTTACCTGTGTCCCTGAAAGATGTGATTTATGCCAAATATTTTAAGCATTGCCTCTGCTCTGGCGATACGTTTGATCACCCGGGCTGAGCTGAAACCCTTCCAGTAGGGCTTGTTCCAAGTGATAAATTGAGTTACCATGGTGCAGAGGGGATGGGACGTGAGGCTGGGGCCTCCGCGGCTGTGTTTGCTATATTAGCTCTAGTTGAAAAACAGATGTGTAGTCTTGTGTTCGGTTGTTTTCATTGCCATAGTAGCAGTCAACCCGAGAGCCACCTCAGCACAACTGGAAGGGAGAGAGAACAGAGTCACAGGGCCCTTAGGGTCTGTCTACACAGCAAAGAAAAACCTGCGGCTGGCCCATGCCAGCCAAGTTGGGTTTGCCGGAGTCAGGCTGCAGCGCTGTTTTACTGAGGTGTAGACTTCTGGGCTCGGGCTCCCACCCCACCGGGTCCTAGAACCTGGGGTCGAGCCCAAGCTCGGAAGTCTACACAGCCATGAAACAGCCCGAGCCTGAGTCAGCTGGTGTGGGCCGGACACAGGTTTTTCTTTGCTGTGTAGACAGACCCTTAGTTATCACATGAGGGCCACAAGCATCTCATTACACTAAGCCCTCAGGCTAGTGCCATGCAGTTAGGCTGTGACTACACAAGCAATACTACTTAATATGAGTAAGAGTGGAAGAATCTGGCCCTAAATTATTAGAGCAGCAAAAAAAGTGAACATTTTCCTCAACGGTTCCTTTTTCATTTCAAATTTTCAATTTTTTGACTAGCTCTGTAATTTATATGCTCCCTCCTGCCCCGATCATCTAAATTGACAAGTGAAGGCCATTTCAGCAGAGTGACATCTTAGCAGTATATAAATGAAGGCTTTATCCATTCTTGGAAGTGGTTTGCGTCTTTTTGAGTTCTTGGAACTTGAGCTGAGGCTGAAAAAAAAAAAAAAAAAAAAACCCCAAACCCAACCCTTTTCATAACAGATGCTCTATGCAAATGTTGAAATACTTGTATTAATATCAAACTCTGCCATCTGTTTAAATAATTTATCAGGAAAAAGTAAATGCAGCAAGTGTAAAGCGAAATAGAGATGTGTAACAGGCTTCAATGGGGGATTCACTGTGTGCCGGTGCTTCAGAATATTTAAAAGCCTTTCACTGAGTCGTGGAGTGAAATAATGAATCACATAGCTATCGTATGGAATGGCCCGTATAAAATAAAGCACTGCAGTATTCCAATGAGCTCTGAGCTATGGCAACTTGCAATAGTAACCCCTCTCCCGTGGTGTGACCTGAGCCTCTTCATTTCTCTCTCCCTGGTGCTGCTGCTCCCCTCTTTTTGCATGGGTTGGGTCCTATGTTCTGTTCTGGCACCTGGTGCCTCCCCCCAAGGTGACTCCTCACTGTGTTGGATACACAAAGATGCTGTCGCTTGAGAAAATCAGTTCTACTACTAGCTGGCAGGAAGTGTAAAGTCCAGTGCACTGGGGACAATGATGTAAATAAAGCATATGCCAGCAAGGGAACAACACATCCAAAATAACAGACTTTATTGGGACCGGGAGAATCAGATCTGGGGAAGGAAGGAGTTAAGGTTAACCAATAAATAATAACCATCAATTAATAACCGAATCCCCCACCCCCCAATGCTCACAACCTCCTCCAACCCCACCTCCCTGCCTGGCACCTCCCCAAGGCGGATGGCATGGCCTAGGTTCTGTGGCCCGAGATGGAGCGTGGCAGCTCTGTGGCACTGGTCAGCTTAAACAAAAGTCACCTTGACTTTATCTTCAGCCCCGGATAGGGCAGGGACCTCTCCTGACTCTCTGGTTCTCCAGGTCTGCAGTCCTGCTGCGGTCTGGAGCCAGGTCAGCTTTCTCCCTCTCTACATGCTGGTCACTGCCTGGTCCACGCAGCTGGATCTCCCACCTCCCTGTCGGGGGAATAGGAGCTTAGCAGGGATGCTGTGAGGCTGCCTCTGTCCCAAATGGAAACTGCTCTCCCTCTCTGTGAAGGCAGACCGTCCCCTCCCTGGGTGCTGTGCAGCCGTGGCTTGTCATTGGCCCCATGAACTGCTCGTCCAGATGACCTCCTATTGACCTGAGACGGGCTCTATAGTTCTTTTGCCCCCTAGGGTCTCAGTCGGGAGCTGCAGGAGCTGGCAAACCCCAAGTGGGGTCACCCAATACTGTTACTTTAGGGTCTTGGGCTATTACTGTGAGCTTTTCTGTAAGGCTCAAATCCTGTTAAATTTATCTGTGTGCTTAGGGCCTGATCCAGTGACTATGGAAAGCAATGGGAACCTTTCCATTGACTTCTGGGGGCATTGGATCAGGCCTAGGGATTGCCAACCCTCCAGGATTATCCCGGAGTCTCCAGAGATTAAAGATTAATTAAAGATTATGGTCATGTGATGAAACCTCCAGGAATACATCCAGCCAAAACTGGCAACCCTAATCAGGCCTATACTGCCCCAAATTCAGTTTAGGGAGCTGGCAAGGACAGATTTAAGGCTGGCCCACTCGGGTACATTAGAGGGCTAAGGGAACCTTCTCCTGCTAACCATAATGGACCCTCCACAGAGGCAGCCATAATCTTGCTATGGCCAGCTGATGATGTAGGCAACACTCCATGCCCCAAAGGCCCTGTGATTTCCTGGACCGGGGCCGCTGCCCTGTGCATTGCCTAGTGCCAGCAGGGCAAGACTGGAGGGAGCATTGGACGGCCCCTTTCTAAGGGCTTGTCTATACTTACCGCGCTCGTTCGGCGGCAGGCAATCGAACTTCTGGGTTTGATTTATCGCGTCTAGTCTGGACGCGATAAATCGAACTCAGAAGTGCTCCCCGTCGACTCCGGTAATCCTGCTCGCCGCGAGGAGTACGCGGAGTCGACGGGGGAGCCTGCCTGCCGGGTCTGGACGGCGGTAAGTTCGAACGAAGGTATGTCGACTTCAGCTACGTTATTCACGTAGCTGAAGTTGCGTACCTTAGTTCATAGAATCATAGAATCATAGAATATCAGAGTTGGAAGGGACCTCAAGAGGTCATCTAGTCCAACCCCCTGCTCAAAGCAGGACCAATTCCCAGCTAAATCATCCCAGCCAGGGCTTTGTCAAGCCGGGCCTTAAAAACCTCCAAGGAAGGAGACTCCACCACCTCCCTAGGTAACGCATTCCAGTGTTTCACCACCCTCCTAGTGAAATAGTTTTTCCTGATATCCAACCTGGACCTCCCCCACTGCAACTTGATTTGGGGGTTTAGTGTAGACCAAGCCTAAGGGTGTTGTAGCCCTGGTTCCTCAGTGATGCTGGGAGTGGACTGGATCCATTTGTAACGTGGGCAGGGCATTTATTTCCTGAGTTTGCTGTACCTCACTATAAATTGCTTCTCTCCGCTGCCACGTGACTGATGGTAGCATATGGGCCATTGTAAGCCTTCCTCCCTGACGGTGGCTCTGAGACTGCCCACGCAATAAATACAAACCAAACCGCACGGAAACTAAAACTCATTAAAAATAATCAGCAGCCCTATTCAAAAGCCAGGAAGCACTGTTTGTGAGTGGAGCTCAGTTGCCTGAATATATCAAACGAAAGGAACACCTGCGCTAAGCAATCTGTGTTGCTCATTGCAGATTCCACAATGTTACCACCTCCCGCATTCAGACTTGTGGTCCAGTGTAGCTAGAGCAGTGGGCTGGAACTCAGGAGAGCTATTCGTGGGTTCTATTCCTGGCCTGGCCAGTAGGCTGCTGTGAGACATTTGGCAAGTGGGTTCTGTGCCTCAGTTTCACTGTCTGTAAATTGGGAATAATGATACCTCATCTTGTAAAGTGCTTTGAGATCTACTGATGATGAGCACTATATAAGAGCTAGACAAGGTGGGTGAGATCATGTATTTTACTGGACTAGCTTCTCTTGGTGGCAGACACAGAGACAAGCTTTCAATCTTAAACAGAGCTCATTCTTCAGGTCTGGGAAAGGTCACAAAAATTCATTTTGAAGGGTCCCTTGCACCACATGTTAACTCCTATGCTTAACATTCTGTTCCACCTTCATGGGCAGCATGTGAACCCCCACTTCGGGGAGGCTAGCCCTGTGTCCTGGCCTCTTCGGCTTGAGGCCCACTCCTATCCCGCCCCTTCCTGCCCCTATCTCACCAGAGCCCTGAGTCCCCCCACCCCCACAGCTGGAGGAGCCCTGGCTGAACTGCCCCGAGCATCAGCCCGCCTGCCTCAGCCACCCCAAGCCCCAGGTTGCTGGTTGGCCTGCCCCAGCTGCACTGGCCTCCTCAAGTCCCAGGCTGCCGGCCCCAGCCGCCCTGAGCCCTGGGCCGCTGACTGTCCCCAGCTGTCCCTGGCCGCCAGCCAGCCCCAGCCACTGTGGGCCCCCACCCAGCCAAGCCCCAAGCTGAGCCCCTGCTGGCATTGGAGGAGAGGGGGAGTGAGGGCGGAGCCTCGGGGTGGAGCGTGAGCGGGGTTATGGCCTGGATTTGGGGTAGGGTGAATAGATAGCAAGTGTGAAAAATCGGGACGGGGTGGGGGTAATAGGAGCCTATATAGGAAAAAGCCCCAAATATTGGGACTGTTCCTATAAAATCGGGACACCTGGTCACCCTAGCCTCCCCTGGCCTATTATACCTGCCACCCATGTCCAGCTTGTTTCTAGATGTGACACTCTTTGTACGTTTCCCAGACCTGAAGAAGAGCTCTGTGTAGCTCAAATGTTTGTCTCTGTCTCTTCCACCAACAGAAGTTGTTCCAGTAAAAGATACGATCTCACCCACCTTGTCTCTCTCATATCCTGGGACCAACATAATTATGACAATACTGCAAACAACATATAAGACCTAGGTATTTAACAGTAATAATATGATGTCTTCACCTGCTGTTTCCTTTATGTTTAGCATGTCTCTTCCAAATCCTAGAGTTTAACATCAGATCAAAGTGAGTTATCTGCATTCTTGTTTAGGTCAATAAGCGGGGATGGGGGAAATAAGGCCGCTGGCAAGATGTGGATTTGAATTTGATTCCAAAAACTCTCCAAATCCGCTCTCTGAAAACACTGAGGAAAAGACTAAACAAGCAGATTTTTTTTCTTCCAAATTTGCATCAGAAAGAAGGAATGCTCTTAGGATGAGATTGTGCAGTGATGCATAAATGTATAAAGGTCTCTCCATATCTCTGCTGGAGGCAGGGTCAATAAGGCCTGCACCATTGATACCTCCCTGAACAGGTGGGTGGAGAGTGGGAAGAGAGGAATGAGTGGAGCCTATGGGGTTGGGGGGCACAGGAGGCAGCACAGAGGTGCGGCTAGTGATCTGCTACTGGTATGAATTAACAGCAGGTAACGTGGTAAGCATCATATCTCATTGTGAGCCACAATGCTTTGGCTGGGGCACTCCTGGGGGATTGCTGGTTGTATAAACACACTTTGGCCCTAGTCAGGTTAGTTAAACTCTTGTTTTGGGGGGCAGGAGAGGGTCCTGCCAAGAAAAACAATTCCAAAAGGAGCATTAGTAGAGCTCAGCAACATAGGGTGACCAGGTGTCCAGTTTTAGACCGGAGCACCCGGTCGAAAAGGGACCCAGTCGGCTCCGATCAGCACCGCTGACCCGACCGTTAAAGGTCCAGTCGGCGGAGCTGCGGCTCTAAGACAGGCTAGTCCCTACCTGTCCTGGCACCGCGCTGTGCCCTGGAAGCAGGCAGGAGGTCCAGCTCCTAGGCGGTGGCGGGGAGGGCACAGGGCTCTGCGCACTGCCCTCTGCCCCGAGCACCGGCTCCGCACTCCCATTACAGCAATAGTGGCGTAAAAGTGACAAAGCAGATAATGCTTCTAATGTGAGCGTGATGGGGGGCTGGGGGGATTTTGAATGAACAAGCCCTGAGAGAAGGAAGATCTATAAAAAAGATCAAGGGCTCTGAGGTAGGAAAGGGAGTGCTTCTCCTTGCACAGATTTCTTTGGGCAAGTCGCTCAACCTCCCTTCTCAATCTCCTCACCGTAAAATGCTGATGTCCCCTCACAGGGGACTTGTGCGACTCACTCATGTACAGTCACTTGGGTCTGATGCTGATCTTAGTTTGACATCAGTGTAACTGCTGCAGTGGAATCATCCTGGATTTAAACCAGATGTAAGTGAGATAAGGTTCTCATTATAAACCAAATGCTGGCTCCCCAAGCCTTTGCTAAAACCCATCCAATCCGCCAGCAGTTACGCATGATGGGTCTCACCCTTGGGGATAATTTTTCTGAAACATTCTGGGTAACTTGGACAAGGCATTAGGAAGATAATGGGGGTTGAAAAATTCAGCTGGGTTTGGCTTCTGGGATATTTTCCTAATTTACTTTCATCTTGGCTCTAATCTCCTGAAATGGCTTGGCCTATAAACCCCAAACATTCTAAATCTGTCAAGTTTTGGGAGGAGTGGTGCCTTTGGCTAGCTTTGGTGAGTAAATTATTGATTCACTAGTAGATGTTTCTGGAATCCCCTGGGTCCGGCTGACCCCAGCGTGCGTGTATGGTCCAGTTCAAAGCCCACTGAATATGGAAAGACTCCTTTAATAAATGTAGCTACCTGCATGGAACTTGGAGGGAGGAGCACAGGTTGCAGGAGGGAAGAGTTTGAGGAGGCACAAGGAAGTCAGTCTGTGTGCACAGGTTTCTGGAATGCTAGTAGGAGTTGCAACATCTCTGTAAACAGCTCTCTTAACAAAGAGCCCATGTGGTTTTACGGGCATGGAGTCCTTTCCTGGTATTACCCAGCATATGGCACATGAAGCAATAAACCTTTCCAAGTGTCAATTTAAAGCTAGGTAAAGGGCTTAAGAGGTGTATGGGGTTTTGTTCAGGGAACCAATAGGATCCTTACCCATTGGTGGTACTCGAGATCTATGCCCTCATCACTGTGTGAATTTCACCCTACATGAAATGATGTGTTAGTCTCAGCCCAGTCCCAGATACATACCATAGTGTCCACAACGTAACTGGTACAGAGCCCAAAGACTGAACAGACAGGGAGATGATAGATTTTTAAAACCAGGAGGGACATGTTGATCAGCTAGTCTGACCTCCTGGGGGTTAGATCACTAGATAACTCTTGCAGTCCCTTCTAACCCTGTGATTCTATGATTCTGTGATAACATAGGCCATAGAACTTCATTCAGTAATTCGTGCATCAAGCTTTATCTTCTGTTTGAGCTACAGCCTATCTTTTAATAAGACATCCAGTCTTGATTTAAAGACTTCAAGTGATGAAGAATCCACCATGTCCTTTGGGATGGTGTCCCTGTGACATTGGCAAACCAAGGAAGTAGATGTCAGCTGAGCACTGACAAATTCATAGCTGGAAGCCAGACAAGCTCACCTGTATATTAGTATTGTTCAAGATAGGTGTTAGACGTGTAAGACTGTGTTTAGTGCTTAGACTCTATAAAATGTTTGTAAGTTGCTGCATGCATTAATCTTACTTGTAATGTCTGTATCCCATGCTACAAGGTAAGTTTGCTTTATAACTGTAAAAGTGAACCTAGGCAGGAAGAGTGGTTTTCCCGCCCATCAAGAAGGACTATCAAAACTAAATGGGCCATTGTAGGATAAAAATGTTGATTGCCCCATCCACCCATGAAGAAGTTATGTGCAGAAGCGCTCACCCCATTGGTTTGAACTCTGGGGGAAGGGCATAAATAGATACTCACAAGAAGAAATAGTTCTCTCTTTGCTGTTTGAAATCTCCCGGGGCCAGAGACATGAAACTGAAGCAGAGATCCCTAGGGTTAGCCCTGGGTCCACCCTGAAAGACATTTTGAATTGACAGATTACTACAACTCTGTCATTGTTTGGAACCATGGACTGTAAACTCCTTTTTGTGTGTATGTTTGCTTGCTTTAACCTGTAAATATCTCTCTCATTTCTTGTCTTAGTTAGTAAATCCTTAGTTAGTTTAGTATAGGATTGTCTTTGGTGTGAGATTTAAGATACAAATTGATCTGGGGTAAGTGACTGGTCTCTTGGGATTGGAAGCAACCTGACTATTTTGCGATCGTTGGTGTAAGTGACCCTTTATCACTAAGTGCAGCTTGCCTGGGTGGCAGCATAGACTGGAGTGCCCAAGGGGACTGCATGTGACTCCCTGGTAAGACTGGTATAGCGCTTCAGGAGTTCACCTTTGTTACTGGGTTGGTGAAATCTAATTGTAGAACACACCCCAGTTTGGGGGTTTCTGCCCTGTCTTCTGACAGTCTGCCCTGACATTGGCATTCACAGTCGTGAACCAGTCCAGACAGCGTCACAGTCCCAGTGGTTAAAAATGTGCCCCCTATTTCTAGTCTGAATATACCTTCAGGTTAAGATGGGATAGGTTGGTGGGGACAATACGCTTGTAGCTGCCTATGCTGTATAGGTAAGTACAGTATTTTAGCCTGCAGGGGTGTGAAGCTTGCTGCTTTCATGAACTGTGTTTAAACCCACACAAAACACCCCTCACTGGGAGGGCTGAAACCTCTGTTTTGTTTGTTTGAATGATCACTCTGCAGCCCTGACTTCAACTAACCCATTCTAGTGGCATCAGAAATGAGTAAGTGATCTTTAGTGCCTGGGTTCACAGGGCGTCAGAGGGATCTTACAAAGAAACGGACCTCACAGCACAAGAGAATTAAGCCGACAATGCCGTTTCCCTCTGTGCTGCTGTTACAGACAGATGTTCATTGTTATTTATTCATTGCCCGAAGTGTGCGAGGCACCCTACAAATGGAAGGAAGGCAAGGTTTGTGACAGCCCTGGCTGAGCCCTGGTCTACACTACAAACGTATGGAGGTATAACTACATCGCTCAGTGATGCATTTATACTGACCGAACTCCAGGTGTAGACAGGAGGGTTTTCTCCCGTTGACATAATAGCTGCCGCCTTTCGGGGAGGTAGAGTACCTACGCTGACGGAGAAACTCTCCTTTGGTGTAGATAGCGTCTTCACTAAGCGCTACAGTGGTGCAGCTGTGCTGATGCTGCACTGTAAGTGTCGACAAGCCCTGAGTTCCCCCTTCTGGGTGGTCACCAGGCTGCTGTGTTGGACCCAACTTCTGTATCCCATGTGCTTCTGAGCTCTCTGGGTCTCAGCAGTGTCTAGATGCTATCTCTAAGTCTGGCCCCTCAGGCATGCTCCCAGGCTGCGAATTCCCTAGGCTGGTAGCCCTTCTCGGGCAGTGGGACCCTGTGGTCCAGCTGCCCTGGGCCCCAAGACCAGTGCTGAAACCCTCCTCCCACAAGTCTCCCCAATAGCTTATGCATGCTGTCCCCAGAGCCTCTCCCTTGTGGGCACTCCCGTTTAGTTTAACCCTTTGGGAACCACACAACAGTTACAGTCAGGAAGATGCAGGCTTTGAAAAGGAACTTCTTAAACACACACACCCATTTGGCTCATAGAAAAGCACCAGAGAGTTACAGATCTATGGAAAAACCAACAAACACCTACATGCAAACCCCTCTCTCCATTTCCTCCTCACTTGTGGGAGCCTGTTAGGTCTTGGGCAATGTCCTTCAAAGTGTCCAGACTCCTCTCCTCCTGTTCAGTTGCCCTTCTGGCGATGGTATGCCCCCCTTACTGGGGAGCATGTCTCTTTTTAAAAGCAGACTATAATACAGAGGTCCCCAAACTGTGGGGCACCACCTCCTAGGGGAGTGGAGAGGAGCGTTTGGGGGGGGGGGGTGCGGCTGGGGCCCAGGCCAGCCCTCACAGGGGGCAGGGAGGGAGTGCCACCCGGCTCCGCTCCTGGCCCTGCTCCTGACTCTGGCTGCTGGCCCGGCCGCAACCCCCAGCTGTGGCCCCAGCTTCGGTCCCATCTCGGTGATGGAGTCCGGCAATTCTGTTTGTTTACACATGTAACCCCTTTGGGGTTTAGCGAGCATGGCCCCTTTAAATCTTTTTCCTAGGGAGGAGGGGGAGCAGTGAAAGAAAGGAGGGAAACTCGGGGGTGTGGCTCCAGGGGAGAGAGGGGCTGCAGCCCAGCGGCCCTCGCAAAGGAAGCATCAAAGAACCTGCCTGAAGCCTGGGAAGGACAGGCTGGAGCTGGACCCAGTATCACGGCTGCCCAGAGCTGCATGGAGCTGTTAGTACTGGGGCTTGGGACTCTGCATTGGGGACAAGGAGGGAGGCTGTAGCTAGTTAAGTGGGGAGGGGGTTGCTCTGTGTGGCTTTGCAGAGAGTGACAGAAGAGGACACCGGAAGGTTTGTTGGGGGAAAGTTCACTGGTGCCGAAGACGACCAGGAGCACCCAAGACTCACAACTGGCCTGGAACTTTGCTCAGGACTCCTGAACTCTGTGTGCAAACACATGGCTCGGTGTCTGCCCTTCCAGACTGTGCTACCATTGGTCCTGTGGGGTCTTGGCTTGGATGCAACCCTGTTCTACTGCTCCCCCTATATTTCCCCTTGTTGTTTTTCTCCTCTCATCCCTCTGTAAATAAATATCTCCCTTTCTTATATCCATTGTACTTTTCCTGTGGGTGTGTGTGTTCACTCTGGGGGGGTTGGGACAGGTGCCCCTGGGGTGGAAGGGATTTTTCCTGCTTCACTCCTGCACGCGCCGTCTCTTGGCCAGAGCTGCCTGCAGAGCAGACTCCATCTTGGCCACAAGGGCGCTAAAGTTACACACAGAATGTACAAAGTCCCGTTTCCCTGAGCACAGCAGGAATCAAACAAGAGACGATGTCTTTGCTCACAGTGACAAGCCCTTTTCCAGTCAGCATTTAGCCCAAAAGCTCTCTTAGCTTTTCTCAGCGCCACGTTCCTAGTGCTTGTTCTGACTATGTCCTTGGCTTTTCTACCTCTGCTCTCTGGTGTTTTCTTCTGTTTCTCTCAAACACATGGGCACACATAGCTCCGCCAGTCAACGCCCTAGCCCCTATATGAGTCCCTGGGAAATGCCTTGGCTTTTGCTCAGCCTTGCCATGCTGGACTCCGTTGTTTCAGCCGTTACTAAAGAAAGGGGCATTTAACTGCACCCTCATTTAGCCTGAATGGACGGGGGGCTGTGCTGCTAACCAGTTTCAATGGGGTTTAAACCATAACAGTACAGTGAAGGACACAATCACTGTTACACACAAAATGGAGGCTGAAACACAACATGTCTTCCACAAAATCAGCCTGGGACACAGACCTAACCCCCAACTGTCACCCTAACCCCCAGGCCCACAGAGCTTATGCTCACAGAGGTTACAATCCAAACTAAATGGTAGCAAGGTGCTGTTACCATGGAGTGACCATGGCCGTGAGGTACATTAAATGCTGACATTCTTGCAGCTCAGTTCTAACTTAATGTGAGGCAGGGGACTTCTCAGGCCTGAGGCTTGGTCTACACTGCAGTGTTAGGTCGATGTAAGGCCGCTTACTTCATCTTGCTGTCAGTGTACACACTTGCTCCTGCCGATGTAAGAGCCCTGCTACACCTCCAGGAGAGGTGTAGGGCTTATGTCGGTGTCCGTGCAGACTTAGATCAGTTGGCTGTCATTTCTTGTCAATTTCATGGTTCCAAGCTAAAGCCCTGAAATTGATAAGAAAGCCAGGTTATCATCTGGTGCAGTTGCGGGGCTCCAACTAGAACTTGGCTGCCCCGGGCTCCCTGCTCTCTGCTGGTCTGTCCCCTGGGTCCCAGCTCCCCTAGCCTGGCTGCTGTCTGAGCTCCGCAATCCCAGCTCCCCACTTCCCACTGGGAGCCCAGGTGCTGCGCTGAGGCTCCCAGGGGAGATAGCTGGTCTGGAGGTGGGGAGCAGGAAGCCAATAGCCTTGGGGGGCAGCTGGGCTCCAGGTGGGGAGCTGGGGGCTCGGCTCTCAGCCCCCTTCCCCCCCGCCCCTCTTCAGTGGGTTGAAGTGCTCCTGGTGAGGACGTGCACCACTGGCAAAAGGGTGGCAGTGTGGCTAGGACCCTGTTGTAAGGAGGTCGTTAAAGAACGTTACCCACTTTTTTAATGAGGTAGAAGAGATGTTAGCCCCTGCATCCTGGACAAATTTCAATATGGGCGTTTACCTACTTGCTTCCTTAAATTCTCCCTGTAGATTCACTTACATACAGTATTCTTTTTTACTTCCTGGACCTGGCATCCTCTCGTGCTGATGTGAATCAGGAGTAACTCCACTGGAGACAATGGTTTTACACTGGAGTGAAACACCAATGGGAGGGGAAAATCAGGGCCTTTGTCTTTTAAGTGTTGTTGCTTAAGAATTCTTGTGCAGCGTTGAACAGCTGCTGCATCCTGCCCCAGAGGTGGCTGCATGCCAGTGATGAGTAGAAACGATGCCTTTGGAAAGAAAGACGTGACTGTAACTGATTTTAATCAATTTTAAGCAAGCTCACAAAAAATAACACTCTTTTCAGGTTGGGTACCTGATTTGGGGCTTTATTGGAGGCTGGCCCAGCTGCGACATAGCCCTGCTCCTTATCCTACCTTGATAAGGGAAAGAAAGAATCTGGAAAAGGTCACAAAGAAGCAGGCTCCTTATAATTGAAAGGTTCCATAGCTCCTTATGGAGCGTTCAGAGGGCAGGGTATTTCGGTGCTTTTCACTCCCAGCCTGGGAGGGCCTGAAATCCAGAGGGAAGCTCTGAATCAGCGTTGAACAATAGCACAAGCCAACCTCCTCGCCCCCTCCATCCTAGCAGGGAGGGTGGGTGGGAAGAGTTAATGTAATCTACGGCTAAAGAGTAACACTTTCAAAGCGAGGACATAAATTTGCCACTGCTGAACTACCCTGTTCCTGATGAGAACAGCAGATCGTCACAGGAAAGCCGTCCTCGCTCACCAGGCTCTAGAGGGCTTGACAATGAGGGTCATTCGCAACCTTTGCTTCATCCTCCTATGAGTCATGTCCACTTCTGGCTTGTTTGTTTTTTTAAAACCCGCACAGAGGTTGTCAGGCTGTAGGCAGTACAAGGTGGTTTGCAGGAACAAGTCTAAATAACTCTTCTAATATTCACCACGGGCGATGGATTTTCAGTCACCGTGCTGCTTTTTTCCCTTCCCGCCCTTTGCCAATGTGTGTCTAGTGCCTTAAAAAAAAAAAAAAAAAAAAAAAAAAGGCCCATTATACTTGATGAACAAAAAAATAGCAAAGGAAGTCTTGAACAGAAGCCCTATTATGCTTGGAGCAGTTTTCTTCAGCTAGGCGCGATGTGACATTCCGTTCCAAGGCTCTGAGTGTTTTCAAAAACATGCATCCTTTCTGCAAACACTGGGGATGACGGCCTGAGACGGGAACGTTTTGCCAGGGCCTGAACAAAGGCGCTGTGCAAAGCTTGCGGGTTGTGGACCGTGCGTACTGCACATAGGCTCCTGGCGAGACGCTCAGGCTCAGAGTTTTGCTGTTACTGAGACTGTCCTGGCCCTGCTTTTCCACTAGAGAAGGATCAAATGCCAGCTGCTGCAGTAAACAAGGAGAGATGGGCTGGCCTAGAACTAAAACCCTGTATTGGAATTGCCTGACTCCAGAACTGGCTATGGCACTGGATACAGATGCTCAGATACCATCGTGGGGCTCACAGCTAGCGCTGTTTGAGACAGGCGGTCCTTGTCATTAAAACACAGGACCAGGACTCTGGAGATCTGTGTTCAATTCCAGTTTCTGCCACCAACTGCCTGTATGACCATTGGCAAGTCATTCAGGGCCAGATTTTCAAAGGCATTTTAGCTGCCTCAAGATGCAGACAGACTCACATCCTCAGTGGTTCCTAACTACCATTGAAATAATAAATACACTGCTACCTGGACATAACGCTGTCCTCGGGAGCCAAAAAATCTTACCGCGTTAGAGGTAAAACGGCGTTATATTGAACTTGCTTTGATCCACCGGAGTGCGCAGCCCCGCCCCCCCGGAGCACTGCTTTACCGCGTTATAGCCGAATTCATGTTATATTGGGTCGCGTTATATCGGGGTAGAGGTGTATAAACATCAATGGACGTTAGGTGCCTGAATGGCTCTGAGGATCTGGGCTATAGTGGGATTTTCGAAAGCACCAAAGCCAGTTAGGTGACTAACTCCCATTGATTTCAATGCCAATTAGGCACCTATCTGTATCTTTAGGTGCCTAAATACCTTTGGAAAATCTGGCACATCATCTCTTGGTATCTCAGTTCCCTCTGAGGCGGATAAGACTTCCCTTGTCTAGTTGTAAACCTTTCCATGCAAGGACAGTCTGTTCCTATGTGTTTGTACAGTGCCTGGCACAGTGGTGCCATGATCTCAATTGGGGCCTATAGGCCCTACAATAATATAGGCAGAGGAAGATATAACATGAGCCAATGCCTGGAAGTAGAAGCGAGACAAATTCAGACTGGAAATTAGGTGTAAATTTCTAATGATGAGAATAATTAACCATTGGAACAATGGTGGATTTTCCATCACTGACAATTTTTAAATCAAGATGGGATATTTTTCTAAAAGATCTGCTCTAGGAATTATTTTGGGGAAGTTCTACAGCCTGTGTTACACTGGAGGTCAGACTAGATGATCACAATGGTCTCTTCTGGCCTTGGAATCTATGAAAGTAATAATAGATCTGAACTTTGCAGCTGTCTCCCATCTCTACAGTGGGCTGAACCAAAACTCTGAGAAAGTTGCAGGTCCAAATATCGCACCTTAGGCTTGTAGTGTTTATGAAAGGGTTAATGTATGAGTCTCACAGCGAGTGCCCTGCTATGATGATGTCATTTGTGGCGACAATCTTAGAAGGCATACATTGGAGACATCACACATCAGACATCTCCACATCAGCTTGAAGGCAAACATTACAATTTCAGTTACAGCTAGCATACATTGATCTAACAGAAGTATAGCAATATGTGTTTATTCAACGGAGTAACTTATGCAGCAGTCCAACAACTCAATTGGCAGCGAAGATAGGAGAAAATACTGATTAAACAAAAGTAAAAAACAGCTCCAAGTTTAACCTACTAGTTGATCATTCAGGTAAGTCACAGAAATGCATATGTGATATTTCTATAGAACAGGGATCGGCAACCTTTGGCACGCGGTCCGTCAGGGAAATCCGCTGGCCGGCCGGGATAGTTTGTTTACCGGCAGCGTCTGCAGGTTCAGCCAATCACAGCTCCCACTGGCCGCAGTTTGCCGTTCCAGGCCAGCACATCCCTTGGCCCTTGCCGCTTCCCGCAGCCCCCATTGGCCTGGAAAGGTGAACCACGGCCAGTGAGAGCTGCGATCAGCCGAACCTGCAAACGCTGCAGGTAAACAAACCATCCCGGCCCGCCAGCAGAGTTCCCTGACGGACCACGTGCCAAAGGTTGTGATCCCTGCTATAGAACATAAGAATGGCCATGCAGTGGTCCATCTAGTCCAGTATTCTGTCTTTCATCAGTAGCCAACGCCAGATGTTTCAGAGGGAACGAATGGACAGGGCAATTCTCAAATGATTCATTCCCTGTCATCCAGTCCTAGCACCAGGCAGTCAGAGGCTTAGGGACATCCAGGGTTGCATCCCTGACCATCTTGGCTAATAGCCATTGATGAACCTATCTTCCTTGAACTTATCTAAATTTTTTTGAATCCAGTTATACTTTTGGCCTTCACAACATCCCCTGGCAATGAGTTCCGTGGGGTGATTGTGTTGCATGAACAAGTACTTCCTTTTGTTTGTTTTAAACCTGCTGCCTATTAATTTCATTGTGTGACCTCTGGTTCTTGTGTTATGTAAGGGGTAAATAACACTTCCTTATTCACATTCTCCACACCATTCATGATTTTATAGACCTCTATCATATCCCCTTCTCTCCCCCCCTTATTTATGTCTTTTCCAAGCTGAAAAATCCAAGTCTTTTAAACCTCTCCTCATATGGAAGCTGATCCATACCCCTAAACATTTTTGTGGCCCTTCTCTGAACTTTTTCCATTTCTAATATCTCTCTTGGGAAAAGGTGACCAGAACTGCACGCAGTATTCAAGATGTGGGCGTACGATGGCTTTATATTGTGTAATTATGATATTTTCTGTCTTATCTATCCCTTTCCTAACTGTTCCTAACATTCTGTTAGCTTTTTTGACTGCCGCTGCGCACTGAGCGGATATTTTCAGAGAACTATCGTATACAGTACAATGTAAAGATGAGTCTGGAATACATTATAAAGTATATTGTATTCAAACAAAGTCCCATCAGACTAGATGGAAAACAAACTACTTGAGAAATGGACACCCTGCCAGAGGCTTTTCTTGCTTTTTCACAGCTAAGACAATGACCCTGCTATATAGAAAGAACTAACATAACAGAGCATATGGGCAACACTGGAGTACTTCTGTGCAGGCACACACTGTGCATTAAATATACCTAATTCGAAACGTAAAGGGCCTGTCCAGTGCCATGATGTACTAGAACTCCAACCTCTCCTCAGTGGTGAGCCAGATATGGCTCTTAGTAGTTCCCTGCTGGCTTCTCTTGGAGCTAGGAGAGCAAAGCATGTTGGGAACTGTAGTCCATGGTGGCAGCCATTTTTCTAGTCATAGCTTTTGACCTGGGCTGCTGGGTAATCGGAGGGGTATATAAATACCCTTCCCACAGACTAGGTAGAGACCTAGAATGCGGGAGGCCATCTGGGTAGCCTGTTGCAGAAGGAGTGGCAAGTAAATCAATTTTCTTATGTTGCATTTTCTGACTTTTCCCCTCTATATCTATAATGATTCATCTGAAGAGTGTCTGGAACAACCCATGAGAGCACGCATAGCTTTGCTGGCTTTGGGAGCAGGTTAAAATAAAATAATGTGGTGAGGAAATGTTCTGTCAACATGTTCCAATGACTTACCATGCCAGAGGGTGGCTTGCAGGGCCGTCATGATCCTTCGGGTTCCCCCTTATGGAGAGGAGCGTGGAGCCATCCTAGCTCCAATCCATTGAGTCCTGGGAGGTGTGTGGGTCAGCACAGCCCCTTATTGTTGAGAGTGTGTAAGACCCACTGACTGTGCCAGAAACCAAGTGGTAGGGACTCAGGGCATTGACAGAAGACAAGTAACAATGGGGTTTGTTTGCTACAACGTGTTCTATGACTTTGCCTAAAGGGGGAGATTGGAGACCGGGTGGTACTCCAAGTAGGTTACTGACCTGTACCAATGGATCTGTGATTACTGCTCTAGGAGGGGGGTGGGATTGTCTGTGACACTGGGATCTAGGTAGTAGCTATGCTGGCAGATTGACACATTGAAGATGTTGCCAGCCTGGGTCCCAGGTGTTGCAGTTTCTCACACAGAAGTATCTCCAATGCTCCATGGGCTCAAAAGGAGTCTCTCACACTATTGTAAAGGCAGGTTTGTATTGGACACTCGCATGGAAGACCAACAACTTCTTTAGGCTGGGAAAATGAGTGATGGGCGCAGTGACATGCTGGGTCTGACCCTGTAGGTGTGTCATGCATAGCATTTTCAGTTGCCTGAGAGGTTGTCTAGCCCCAGGGGTGTGCAGACATCTCTGCGCTGAATCTCTGACTCCAGCATGATGTTGCATATTGAAGTCAGATGGCTGCATCACAGTGGGGACGGAAGGGTCTGCTCACAGCCCCCTTTTGCTTAGTGACAAACCATTCCATTCCCTTTGCTACTGCTTCTCCAGCAGAGGGCTCCCCTCCTGTTGTGATCAGCACGTTCACCAACCTGCAGCCCACAGCAAAAGGGCGGTGAGTGGGCTACCATAAGTCATTTTTTTACACGTTCCAATGTATTGGACCAAGCCTGGAGGCCCTTAATGAAGCTATATGGTCCCATGGGACCAGATTCCCAGGTGGCATAGATCAGCATTACACCACCGAAATCAGTGGAGTTACACCAGCATACACCATCTGAGACTCTGGCCCAGTCTGTGTTGTGGCTCAGTAATGACTGGGCTTGTGCCTCAGGGTCTGGCCCTCTGTTGGTTAGCTTCCCCTGATGTCAACGAATGCCAAAAGCATTAAGGTAACCAAATGCCATCACACTCACTCAGTAACTCAATAACCATGGCAAGGTCCCTCCCGCTCCTCCGTAGATTTTGGCTAATAAAGCTGCCGCTTTCCCCCCGCCACAATAAACTATTTGGCTTATTAAAGTAGTTCTCCGGTGGCCCAGTGCAGCTAACGCCGTAATGATATCTTTAGCTCTTTGCCTGCTTTTTGCGGGGCAGCACTGCCAAGGTACATTAGCATGTTAATATACATTGGTATTGCATAATCCGTTGCATCTTCTATGAGAAAGTGATCTGAATTATATAGTCCCCCACATCAGGATGCCGGAAAACAATGAAGCTTTTCAGAAGAAGTATTGTAATAAAAAAAAAAATCCCATATGATGAATCAGAAATGGCATAAAAATTGCCATCACCTGCAGGAATGGAGTGACATGCAGTAAAGAAGCCTATAGATCATAGACATCTTGTCTTTGTAACTGCAAAAATGAAGGTGATCTCATCTTACTTTCATGTGTTTCTTATTGTTGAAATTGGACAGGCTTGTTCCTGTTGTCAATGCAGCCAATATCAAAACCCCCATTAACTTCAAAGGGAGCAGGGTTGAGCCCTTGGGAAATGTCATTTATTGCCATCCTGCAGGTTTGGAACATGAAAATGCACACACATTTAGCCATAGGAGTACATGCCTCAATTGCAGGACAGACAACCCCATGGGAAGTGTACTAGCCTGTGTTGTTGGAGACCTCGGATCAAGTCCCTGCTCTACCCTAGACTTTCTGTATGATCTTGGGCAAGTCACTTAGACCAAAAGTGCCTAATCAGTCAATTTTTTTTTTCTGGCCGGGGGCCACCCAGCCTGAGAAATCTTGGGCCTGATTTTTTCCCAGAGGTACTGACCACCTGCAGCTCCAGATGGAAGGTAGTGAGAGCTGCAGGTGCCCAGCCCTTCTGGAAGTGAGGCATTGGGGTCCCTTATTATTTTATTTACTCGTTATTACTTGTATTGCAGTAGCATCTGGAGCACAGCCCCATTGTGCCAGGTGTTAAATAAATAGAGTAACAATCCCTGTCCCTCAGAACTAAACATGGTTATTCTATTTAGGTCAGGTTTGCTAATGATCTTTATGGGTATCTAGGGCAGAGAGACTCACAGAAATCACACTCTGAGAAGAGAAGGCTTTCTATTAAAATCAGATGGGCTCCTATGCCAGGAAATGTCCATGGGTGTTTGGGTGGGTGTACACCTTATGGGTTCTGGCAAGCCAGGACTCAAAACGCTGGCTCCTTTTGTCGGCTGATAGCAACCAAGCTTCTCAAGCTTCCATTCAGGAAAGACCTGCTGATGTATGTGGGGAGGGAGTTGTGTTCCCAAAGGGGGAGGATATAAACCCAAAAGTAAGATCGTGGAGTTGTTCCTGCTGGGATCTTGAGGAGGCCAGAGAGGTGTGTTTCTTAACCAATTATCTTCAGATGTGAGAAGCTCATGCTACTCGATGTGATCATCAGGAACCACAAGCCTTTAGGTTTCTGCTTGAGGCCTGATTGACACAAGCCTTCACTCTACATGGTGAATTGAAATGGATTGTACAGCTTGCTTTCCCCCAACCACGGGCCAGACTCTGATATCGTTAGCCACCCCGAACCTTACCCCACGAGTGGCCCCAGTGATGTCAATGAGCATCTCCAAAACCCATGGAGTCAAACTTCTGATTGAATCAAGGCCAAAATAGTTGGTGCACATAAAGCGACATTCCTGCTGCATTTCCATCTTCTCCCATGGCCCAGTCACATTTAAATGTAGGGCAGGAGGGTACAATATTCCCACCTGAAAGATCTTTAACTTAATTTCTTTCTTTGTGCTTGAAATGTCAAGTCAATGACTGGAAATACAGCTAAGAAAAGCATTAATCTCAAACTATTAAGTGGTGAGATCTGACAAATATAATGATTGATAATGCCATGGAAAAGTCTCCTTAATTTCATTATGGTTGCACGTTATAACAGCTTTTCAGCTCTGATTTTTATAATGGCTCTTTTGAATCAAGGAGCACCTGGGCCCCCCATCACTGTGATACTCAGCTCTGGTCTGAGGTATGCATGCAACCCATACGCTGACATCACTGGATGTCTCATGTAGTCCTCCATCCACTAAATTACCCTAATTTTAAAGCTATAACCCATATGAGGGACATGTGCATATTCCAACCTAATGTTGCCACTAATTATTATTATTAAGCTTTTATATTTGTGTTGTAAGTGCGCACAGCTCATTGTAAAATGTATTTCTATCTGCAGGGCTTGTATTTCCTCCTCCGGCTGACTTTCTTTTCCCTACATAATGTAAAGGAAATGGTTTCCAACAGCACATACTGTCTGATGAGAGGATGGGTTTTGTGAAGTAGACCGGACTGTTGGGCCATCAAGTCAGGTATCCTGCTTTGTAAGTGGCCAGTACATGATGCTTCAAAGGTGACGATCCGCCACAATATAGCTGAGCAATTAATTGTATAATGCATGGCGCAGGTTTAAAAAAAATTACTGTCTGACCTCTTTGACTCTCAGTTTATGTCCTGAAGCATGATATTTGGTCATTGCAGTCTTAGCACCTACCACAATACATAGCTTTGTTACTGGTCATAAATGTATCCAGTTGAATCCACCTACAGTGTTTAATCACATTCAGCCCTCGTATAATGCTTGTCAATGGCAGATCTCAAAGAACTTTACATAGTTTCGTAAGTATAGGTATTCCCAATTTATAGATAGGGGAAACCGAGGCACGAAACTTAAGTGAGTCAGTAGAGAAGCAAGGAATAGAACTCATGTCCCCTGACGCCCACTTGTGATGCTCCCTGGTGCATAACTGGGGTGGTCTATTCATCTCTTTGCTGAAGACTCCTCCCCAAGGCAACCAAACTGAATTCACAGTGGGATGTAACTTCCCCATCATGCCACCAAGAAGCCTTGCTCTGGTTTATGTGACCAAGTGGGCTCTGAAATCAGAACTGGAAATGAACACGGTCTAACATCTGGATTCAAGACTGACCTCCGACTCCCCCAGAGTTATTCTTTGTCTTGTGTGTCTGATTTGGCCCTTTTAGAGAAAGGGAAACCCAATTTGCCAAGTCCCTCTCTGGACCCAAGCGTCCCCAGAGTCCAGTCTTCTAACCAGAACCAGATAGTTCCTGCTGGCTAATAAAAACACACTATGGCCCAGATCCAAACCCCATTGAATAGTCTCTCATTGATTTCAGAGGGCTTTGGCTCCCATACCCTATATAAATTATCTATCAGAAAGTCTCTGTCTGGGCATCTACTGTCTCCCCTGCCTTTCTTCTTCACTTATTTGTAACAACACCGACGAGGGAAGGGAGGAGGAGAGGAAAAAAATCACAGCTCTGCATCACCCCCATTATTCCTTTTGTTTGTTTAAATCTTTCAAACGGTGTGGAAATGGTTTGCGATGTGAAAGATTAAGGGGAAAACGCGCGACGTTCAACACCCTTCAAGTATCAATCACACTTTCCTTTCATTCTGTCCTCTAGTTCTCACTGGTTGCTGGTCCTCTCCTGGCTGACTGAATCCGGATCGAGGGCACAGTCTAAGTTACTGCCCAGCTACGTAGGAGAGAGGTCAAAAAGAACTAAATGTATTTCTTTGTTTGATTTGAAAAGAAACCGAGTCAGGGAAGTTTTGAAAAACCCTGGCTTAATCCAAATGGGAGATGGAAATTCTTTGGACCCTCATTTAGAACCAGGCTACAGTGCTCTGGGCCAGATTTCAGTTGGTGTGAACGGATGAGGGTCTTACTTGTGGTTCCATCCCCAGCAGAGAGGGGGCTGGGAGCAGGTTGGCCCATTGGATCCCTGCTCCAGGCAGACATGCTCAGAGGGGGTTCACAATAATAATGAATACCTAGCTCTTATACAGAGCACTTCATGTGCCTTACAGAGGGGGTCTGTGTCATTAGCCACAGGCTGGCCTCATGTACATAGGCGCAGACTTCCCCTTTACCCGGGGGGAGGGGGAGGGCTTGGCACCCCCCCAGACCCTGCCCCCACTCTACCCCTTCCCCCAAGCTCCCACCTCGCCTCTTCCTGCCTCTGCTCCGCCCCTTTCCCGCCCCCACTCCACCCCTCCCCCAAGCCCACATCTTGCCTCTTCCTGCCTCTGCTCTGCCCCTTCCCNCCCCTTCCCCCAACCCCACGCCTTGCCTCTTCCTGCCTCTGCTCCGCCCCTTCCCCGCCCCCACTCCACCCCTTCACCCAAGCTCCCACCCCACCTCTTCCTGCCCTTGCCCTGCCCCCGCCCTGCCTCTTCCCGCCCCTGCTCTGCACTGCCCCCCCTCTTCACACCCCTGTTCTGCTTCCACCCTGCCTCGTCCCCGCCTCTTTCCACCATCCCCGAGCGCACCCCATCCCCGCTCCTCCCCCTCCCCCCCGGAACCAACCTGCTCACTGCGAAACAGCTATTTGCTGTGAGTGGGAGGTGCTGGGAGGGAAGGGGAAGAGTGATCAGCGGGGCTGCCGGTGTGGGAGCGGTGCGGGAGCGGGGATGTGGGGGAGAGAGGGGAGCTTGGCTGCCAGCGGATGCTCAGCCCTGGAGCACCCACGTAGTCAGCACCTATGCTGTTGTATGTGAATGATATTCAGTTTCTTTATGAATAAGGCCATGTCTACACTACAGAGTTAAGCTCACTTAAGTTCCATCAACAATCATAAACTCCTGTAATTACATCGCTTGTGCATGTTCACCCAATGCTCCTTGTGTCGGCAGAGTGCATCCACAGTTGATGCTCTAGCACCAACAGAGAGAGCAGTGCACTGTGGGTAGCTATTCCACTGTGCAAATCACCACCTTCTCCTGCTAGGAGTTCTGGGAATGGATTGCAGTGCATCATGGGGGTGGGCTCACCGCCCCATGATGCAGTTTTCTCCGTCCTATAATTCCAAGGGCTTCCGACTATGTTTCGCACTGTTTTTCAACTGCCCCTGTAAACTTTGTGCCCGCCATCTCTGCCTGAAAGCATGGATCCTGCGCCGCTTTCCAGTCTTGTGCTGACCATGCTGAACACAACGCAGCTGATCCTGCAGTATTTCATGAGCTGCAAATCTGAACAGGAATCAGTGGTGCCTGCCCTGCTGTGTGCCATGGAACGAAACAATTTAAGATTGATGTTGGCATTCATGAAGCAACTGCCAAGGTAGACCGTTGCTATTGGACTCGGAAAACAAGCACTGAGTGGTGGGATCAAATTGTGATGCAGGTATGGGATGACGAGCAGTGGCTGCAGAACTCTTGTATGTGCAAGGCCACCTACCTTGAACTATCTGTGGAGCATCTCCCCCTTCCTATCTGAGATGTAAGGACACCAAAATGAGAGCTTCCCCCATGCTGGAAAAGCATGTGGCGATTGCTGTGTGGAAGCTGGCAACTCCAGACTGCTACCAGTCAGTCGTGAATCAGTTTGGGGTTAGGAAATCTACTGTGGGGGTTGTGGTAATGCAAGTGTGAAGGGCCATTAATCGCCTCTTACTACGAAGAATCATGACTCTGGGCAATGTTCAGGAAATAGTGGATGTCTTTGTGGCAATGGGATTAACTGCGGTGGGGCGATAGATGGCATGCCTATCCCAAGTTTGGTCCCAGACCATCTTGTGGTGGAGTACAACAGCAAGGGCTACTTTTCTATGGTATTGCAGCTGCTGGTGGATCACTGGCATCATTTCACTGACATCAACGTGGGGTGGTCAGGGAAGGTGCCTGACGCACGTGTCTTCAGGAACACTGGCCTGTATAGAAAGCTGCATGCAGGGACTTTTCCTTCCAGACGAGAAGATTCCAATAGGGGAAGTGAAAATGGTCAGAGTGATCCTGGGAGACTCCGCCAACCCCTTATTCCCATGGTTCATGAATCCTTACACGGAAACCTTCACAGCAGCAAGGTTCGCTTCAACAACAAGCTCAGCAGGTGCAGAATGACCGTAGAATGTGTGTTTGGCAGATTAAAGTGTCCCTGGCGCTGCCTTTTTGGCAGGCTAGACCCCAATGAGGAAAATATTCCCAGGGTTATAGCAGCCTGCTGTGCTCTGCATAACTTTTGTGAAGCCAAGGGGGAAATGTTTCCCCAGGTGGAACGTTGAGGGGGATCACCTGGTGGCTGATTTTGAGCAGCCAAACACCAGGCTTATGAGAGGGACTCAACGGGGAGCTATTCAAATCAGAGAGGCTTTGAAGCAGCATTTTAACAATGAGCCCCAGTAATGCATCTTTCTGTAAAGCGTTCAGCCAGACATTGTTTACTTGCCACCTTGAATGACCCCTGCAATGATTCCTGTCTAAGCGTTAATTGTAGTCTGCAAATGTGCCGATTGCCACGGTGTATGAATTTTTGCTGCAACTATCGTATGTAGGTCACAAATAAAGAATCACTGTCTATTGAATCACTAGGAATCACTGTAAGACTAAATTTTGATTAAAAAGCAATACACAGATTTACATTTCTTACAAGGGACGTGACCCTGAGCAGCACTCTCTCAAATGAGGCTCTCTCAGCTGTGTGTAAGTCCAGCTGTCATTATGGAACATGTCCCTTGGGGTGGGGTGCAAGGAGTACTGAGACAGGCCAGGGACATGAGAGGAATGTGTGTGTGCGAGAGTTTGGGGAGGGCATGGAACTCAGTTCTGTATGGGCTTCCAGGAAGTCGAGCACGGGTGTATTCCAACTGCAGCACAGTGAGGGACCTCAGCATCTCTGTTTGTCCTCCATGAGGCTTATCATCCGCTCCTGACCCTCTGTTATCTGCTCCTGACCCTGTCTCCTCTCCTGGGTATCCATTTCTAGTTTCTCATTTATTGTCTCTCCCTACGATCTGTGCTCGCTATCTGCATGATCTGACAATTGCAGTACTTCTTGAAACATGTCCTCCTTACTCCTCGTTTGCCTCCTTGTCTGATGGAGGCGCTCTGCCAGTGTGTAGGAGCTGGTCCTCAAGGGCACCTCTGCAGAAGCAAAAGAAACAATACACGGAGTCAGTATTGTGTGTGCACTCAGTCTTGAATCATAAAAGTTACATACACTTCTTTCTCGCTTTCCCTTGGCAAGCATTCAGCCCGGTGAGAGCACTAAACATGGTGAGTTTGGCCCGGGAGGGGGGGCGTGCAGCATGAGACAAAGGGTCTGGGTGGTTTCAGAAGGGGACCAGTACAAGCATCTAGGGACACTATTCTGAATACTGGCACCGTTTTCCACAGATGTGGGTGATTGAAGCTGATATCTCAGTACTGAGGGTAACCAAGGATGCAAGCGGCATCTCCTGCATGTGTGCGGCTTCAGACTGAGTCCGCACGCTGCTCGCCTGTGTGCTGCTTTGGTTCCTGCAGAAGTCATTGCTGACTGGCCCGGCAAAGTTTCCTACAATGGAGGGAAGAAACGAAGCAGCTCTGCCAAGGAACATTTGGCAGAGGGTTGCAGAGTACCTTCGGGAAAGTTTCCTAGAGATCTCTATGGGGGATTCCCAGGTGATCCCGGTGTGCATTAACAAACTTTTTTTGCAGGGTCCCCACTGTGTAGCTACATAGGGGAACGAGAAGCAGATGAAAACAGTATCTAGTGTTGTTAGTTTCTATCCCTTCTCCCATGTGCACCATGTAACAAAATAAAGGACACTTCTACCTCATGTAACCGTGCAGTATCAAAGCAAAATGAGTACTTACCGAAGCTCCCCTTTCCCGCTTCAGGCATGCCAGAGCACTGGGACTGGCTAGACCCCTCCGGAGTCAAAAAGAGGTCCTGGCTTGCCACACCACCGGATGTCCCTGCTTCCTGTCCCACATCCTCCTCCAACTCTACCTCCTCGTCCACCACTTCATCCTCGGGGTTGACTCCGCTGGCTGCTGCCTCCAGTCCCCCTGAAGTATCCACAGGGCTCTGGGTGGTGGAGGTGGGGTCGCTGCCAAGGATGGTGTGCAGCTCCTTGTAGAAGCGGCATGCATTTGGTGCCACACCAAAGCAACCGTTGGCCTCCCTTGCCTTCTGGTATGCCTGCCTCAGCTCCTTGATGTTAGCATGGCACTGCTGCGTGTCCCTTCTCCTCCATGCCATGAGCAATCTGCTCGTAGGCAGGGCCGGTTTTAGCAAGAGTGGGGCCCGCCCCCAGGAATCAGGCCGCGCTTCAGCCGGGGTCGAGGGGCTTGGATCTGGGCCGGAGCCACTGGGGCTGGGGCCGGGGGTGCCCGGCCGGCGCCGGGGCTGGCACCCCGTGGCCCGAGCTGACCCGGCCCGGAGCCACTCGGGCCGGGGCCGGGAGTGCTCAGCCAAGCCCGGGCCGGAGCCGCGGGGCCGGGGCAGGGCCGGCGCGCTCAGCTGGAACCGGGGCTGGCGCCCCATGGCCCAAGCTGACCCGGCCCGGAGCCACTCGTGCCAGGGCCGGGGGTGCTCGGCCAGAGCCGCGGGGCCGGAGCCGGGCCGGCGCGCTCGGCCGGATCCGGGGCCGATGCCCCGGGCCCCGAGCTGAGCCGGAGCCAGAGCCGCCGGGGCCGTGGGTGCTTGGCCGGAGCCGGACTGGGCGCGCCTCCCTGGATCCCTCCTCGTGCCCCCCCCCCCGCCCCAGTTTACCTGCTGCCACCTGCCCCTGCTTATTTTCAGACTTCCCGCGAACATCTGATTCGGGGGAAGCAGGGGAGGGGGAGAAGCAGGGGGTAGAGCGTTCAGGGGAGGGGAGGAGGGGGAAGTGAGCTGGGGGCGGGGTGGACAGCTGCGGGGCCCTCTTAGGCGCGGGGCCCGATTCAGCGGAATCGGCCTAAAGCCGGCCCTGCTCGCAGGGCCGGCTCTAGGCACCAGCTTGCCAAGCAGGTGCTTGGGGCGGCCACTCTGGAGAGGGGCGGCACGTCCAGCTATTCGGCGGCAATTCGGTGGACGGTCCCTCACTCCCGCTTGGAGCGAAGGACCTCCCGCCGAATTGGCGCCGCAGATCGCGATCGCGGCTTTTTTATTTTTTTATTTTTTTTTGCCACTTGGGGCAAAAATCCTGGAGCCGGCCCTGCCTGCTCGTAGGTGTCAAAGTTCCTACGGCTGGATCGGAGCTGCAACTGCACAGTCTCCTCTCCCCACAGACCCAACATATCCAGCAACTCCAGTGTATTCCAGGCAGGGAATTTGCTGCAGAAAGCTGGCATGGTCAACTGGGAAGGGGTGACGTGAGCTGTCCATGCCGAGCAAACAGAAAGTGGGATTTCAAAAATTCCTGGGCCTTTAAAGGGTGAGGGGCGCATGCCTGTGTACCTGGCTGCAGGGCAGCGGTGTAGAAACTGCTGACCAGAGTGGCCATGATGGACATTGTGGGACACCTCCCGGAGGCCACTTTGGGTGACATAAACAAGCGCACTGAGATGGACATTGTGTTGCTCTAACTTTGTCGCAAAAAGCTTTATGCTGCTCGTCAAAGTGCTTTTATGATGTCGGTGGAGGAGCATTGGTGTGTGCACACTCCACTGTTTTGTTGATGAAACCTGACTTTTGTAAACAAAACTGTGTTGTGTAGACAAGGCCTGTGTGTCAATCTCCCATTTATTGGAGTGATGTGCTCTCAGAAACCTTTGATCTTCCACTTCAGATGGCTTAATCATAGATTATTTGGGTTAGAAGGGACCTCAGGAGGTCATCTAATCTAGACCCCTACTCAAAGCAGGACCAAATCCTACTAAATCCCCAAATGGCCCCCTCAAGGATTGACCTCATAACTCTGGGTTTAGCAGGCCAACACACAAACCACTGAGCTATCCCTCCCCTCCATTTGTTCATCCAAGATGTGAGTAAACAATGTATTCTGGGAGGGCACTGGGGTAGGGTTACCATAATTTAATTTAAAAAAAGGAGGACACCGGCCGAGCACCGCCAGCCCCGGCCCCCGGCCCTGCACCACCGGCCCCGGCCGAGCACCCCGGCCCCGCACCGCCGGCCCTGGCTCTGCATCACCGGCCCCGGCCCGGCCGCCAGCCCCCAACCCCACACCGCCGGCCCCCAGCCCCACACCGCTGGGCCCGGCCCGGCTCCCGGCCGAGCACCCCCGGCCGCGCACCCGCATCGCCGGCCCCAGCGGCCCCAGCCCCCGGTGGAGCACCACCGGCCCCTCCCTCCCTATTTTCCCGGACATGTCCGGCTTTTTGGGATTTCCTCTCGGACGCGGATTTGAGGCCCAAAAAGCCGGACATGTCCGGGAAAATCCGGACGTATGGTAACCCTACACTGGACACACACACACACACACACACACACAGCAGATCCTTCATGCCGTTTTTATTACACCATTTACTCTCTTATTCTTTATTTTGCTCATGTTGAGGATCTAAAAATCCATGGTGAATTTGCTTTCCAGCCTCCTCAAATGAGTGGGGGGATGGGAGAATCTCTTACTCTCTCATGCATCAGTTGCCACCACAATATATCATGTGGCTTGCTCTCTCCCATCTCAGGAATGGCATATTAAAGGAAATCGGATTTACCTTCACCTTATTTAACATCATCATCATCATCATCATTCACCACATTCACCTTCTCAGAGATTTATGTCCGTAACCAATATTGTTCCCTAGATCTCACTCAGGAAGCATGGCACTGTACTTTATTATTCCTTCATGCCAGATGCCTCTCATATATTCTTATAACAAGACTGCTCTGCAGGAACCACCAACTACAGTCTCAGTTGTTGAGGCTAAGTCTCCGCCATCATCTTCTTACTGCTTTTCTCTCCGCTGTTCATCCTGCGCAGAATTGTATTTTTATTTTTTTTGTCCCTGGCATAGCTTTGAAAAAGCTCAGGACCTCAGCTAAATGTGAGACAAAGGAAGAATCCTATTATCCCTCTTACAGATGGGGAACTGAGGCACAGAGAAGTAAAGTGACTTATTCAAGGTCATATGGGAAATCTCTGTTCAATTCCCAGCACTACCAAAGATCATCTGCCTCCCCATGAACCACTTGAACCACAAGACCATCCTTCCCCCTTGAGAAAACATATCACTGGAGAGAGACAATGATAGAGGTACGGACAATGGGCCAAATTTTATTCTTGGCTACACACTAACTACACAGTTACTCCAGATTTTGCAGAATTCAAATGAACAAGGTGATGCCAAGATCATGTGATTGGCCACAACAGAGTAGCCTGCATCACAGACCCTGCCTAGCATCTTGCTCAGCACTGAAGGATTTAAGCAAAACTAAATCATTCCCTTCTTTCACTTTGATATGGGCTCTCTCCAGCAGGAATGAAACACCCACTGTAAAAGGGTTCTCTTTCCACAGGAGCACTTCCTTGTGACCAGGGGTGGCATAGCAGCTGCCTACCCATATATGATGTCCCCTGCCAATGGTCACTCCATCGCTGCAGTGGTCTCTCTTCCTGCACCTTGGCCCTCCAACCGGGTCATGCTTTAGACCATCCCTTCTGGGGTAACAGAGAGTCCAACCCAGCGATAGTCCAATGACCTTGCAGCAGGTCTTCCATCTGTCTCTAGGCTCCGTGGTCCTTACAACCCTTCCCTCACGTTCTTCAGTGGCTGTAAGGAAACCCAGACCTTCTTTGCCCTTTGGGTTCCACTCCAGGGACCCCAAGGGCTACTCCTTACTGCCTCCCTGGATCTCTTCCTACTCTTCTGTCTCGCAGGGAGTGACTACAGACTACTACAAACTTCCACCCAGCCCCGGCCCAGCTTGGCTTCATTATCAATGGAGCCTGGCTTTCTCTCTCGCAGGTGCTGCTAGGCATGTTAATTGGCCTCTCAGGCCCGCATTCACCCCTTCAGCGCCTGAGTGGGGTACACACCCCATCACACTAGGCATTCACCCCATGACCCTAATACTAAGCTTGACTCAACAGACCCAGAAACTCTCCTGACATGGTCATGGAAGCTGTTCTTAGCTTTGCAGTCATTCCAGCCTGGAGCCCCTTGGCATGAGGTGCAAGCTACCATTTAGATATTCATGGACAGCCACTGGACCCCTCCTTCCCCACTCCGGCACTCAAAGGAGATGTACATGCTCTTCTTCCAGCACGCCAACCCTAACCACCATCTGTCAAAGTGGCATGGTGCCTGGTCTCTAATTGCATGCCAGTTTCCACAGAGTAGCGTTGCCAAGCCAATGTATTATAAACCGGGAAGGAAGGCCTGCAGAACGCCACACAACCCTCCCGTCTGCAACCGGATCCTCCAGCTGGAAAACAGTCCCAAATCAGGCCCACATGCTTTGTTCTGAGGGACTGCATCTTGCAGACACTTGTGGGCACTCTACCAATGATAGATTGTAAAGTTTTCCTAGGAGTCTCTCCTTCCCCGTGCGCACACACACTCTCCCTCGTTGCCTGTCGAGGAGGAAAATTGCACGCAGTGCCTAAAAAAAGGCCAGGCTCTGTTGGATATAGCTCCCCTTTCCTTGGCGGTTTCCCTCTTTGGAGTCCCCTCCCATCATTTACAATGCTGCATCCTTGCACACGGTCAAGCTAAGTCACTCAGAATGTGCACGATATTTTTAGAAGACGGCACAGCAGGAGACACCCTTTCATTTGCCAACATCAGAGGATACCAAATAGCTCTGACCTTCATTTCCAGGGCCCTGTACTGGGAAAATGTCTTGAGCAGAGCTGGGGAAATATTATTAAAACAAATGGATTTGTGACTGTTTGTTTGACTGAGTTCTTGTCCGAGGAATTCATGTTTACGGAGAGAGTGCGTGTGACAAAATCAGATGTGAATGCGTATTGCACTGGTGGTCAGGTCAGTCATTTTTGCATGGCCATCTCAGCGCTGCCAGAGCTTATGCTTTGTTTTTGACAAGTCTTGCGATATGTGGCCTTTTCCTTAAAGCCCCAGCCCAAAGAGTGATATGATTACATGAGAATCTCAGCTTCCATTCAAACAAATATAGTTAGATTCTAGCCTCATGGTGGTAGAGAAAATGTTGAACATGTGAGGCCTGAAAGTGCAATAATCAGGAGGCAAATAAGAAGCGCCCCCAATTTAGGCGGGTCTGGCAATGCCGCCACCTTGAAACACTGCTCTAAACATAGGTGCTGATTCCATGGTTGCTGATTCCAGGGCTCAAGCACTCACTGAAAAAAATAAATAGGGGTTGCTCAGCACTTGCAGGGCCGGATTAATCTTTTGTGGGCCCCGGCACCTGGATCGTGGCCTTGCCTCCTGCTCCGCCCATGTTCCGCCCCAAGGCCCCAGCCCCTTGAGGCCTCTTCCCTCTGAAGCCTGCCCACTGCTTGCATGGGAGGAGGGGGGCAGAGAGGCGCACCCACGGACAAAACCAAAAGTCGGCACCTGTGTCTCTAAACAGTACAGTGCTTCTACTCACTCGTCACCTCTGTTATCCTCACATGGCCACAGCTTCACAGAGAGAATCTCATGGGTTCATGTCACCCACCTCCCCTCCCATTGGCAATTCAAAGAGAGGCAGGCTCATCTTGTGATTAAAGCGCTGGTCTGGGCCTTAGCGAACTGAGTTCAATTCCTGTCTCTGCCATAGCATGTCTGTTCCTCAATGCCCCGGCTATAAAATGGGCATAATTACAGTGTTTGTATGACAGTAGCCCTTGGTCATCCCGGCCCTGCATCAGGGCCCCATTGTGCTAGGCACTGTACAACCACAGAAAGATTCATGTCCTACAGAGCTTGCAATTTAAGCATAAGAGAAAAGACAACAGGTGGCTACATAAAGCAGACAGGGGAGCACAAGGGAACGGTGCTACTTCCTTTGTCTTTTCTATTTAGAGTGTAACCGCTTCCTTTGTGAATGTGCAGCACCCAGCATACTGGGGCACTAAGCTCAGGGGAGGCTGTTAGGCCCTACCATAATGCAAATAATTAATCACAGCCGCATCCCTCGTCAGCCCCAGCAATGGCTGGCATCTGAAAGGAACGTTAGGAAAGCATTGAGCATATTTTTAATTGCCATTAGCACAACGAAGAGGCTGGATCTCCATAGAGGCAGCTAGAAGCCAAGAAGGGGAGCCAGCATCCTACGATCTGCCAGCTCTCCACAGACGTGAGGACTTCTGCTTTGTGTGGATTATGCACACCGCACTTTACACACAAGGTGAGACCAGTCGGGTCTCGGAAGCTGGAATTTTCAAACAGTTTCCAAATCAGCAGGTTGCAGAGGAGGGATGGCAAATGCTGAAATAGCAACGTTTAAAGTGTATAATACAGTGCCCTGGCCAGGATCAGAAGTCTGCATGTAAACATGAGCGTCTACTACATATGCACAGGAAGATCTAATGACTGAGCTCAGTGCCTTCCTAAGTGTGTCTGGCACAGTCAGCAGAGTTATAAGTAACTGCGCTTCCGTGTGTGTGTCCAAACTCGTATCGGGCATGCACTGAAGGGATCTGAATAAGCTGAGAATATCAAATGCAGAGGGTGGAACTGCCCGTTCCAACTGACAAGCAACGTGTTTGCCTCTGGGAACTTCCGTTCATAGAAGTGTTGGCAGTGAACCTCGATGGGCCCTCCTCCTTGTGGGGCCCATTTCTGGGTGTGTGCCATTAAATTCTTTCCACGTCATCCACTTGTGCTACCTTCCACAAATGAGTCCTGGGCAGGGGTCTTCCTGTCCCTAGGCAGTTCAGTAGATGTAGCTAGGGTGACCAGATGTCCCGGCTTTATAGGGACAGTCCCGATTTTTGGGGCTTTTTCTTATATAGGCCCCTATTACCTCCCACCTCCTCTCCCAATTTTCCACACTTGCTATGTGGTCATCCTAGACCAGATAGCTGGGTAGTAATGATTAGTGAAGGGAAAGGATAGGTAATGAGCCCTTCACTAGAGTGTGTGCCAATACTTACTGCCTTCAAAAATAATTCTGCGTGCGCTGATCATTGTCCTTATCTAAAACAGGCTCATGTTACCTACAGTTAACTATAAGGACCAAGCCATTACTGGTCCAAGATCATAGAATATCAGGGTTGGAAGGGACCTCAGGAGGTCATTTAGTCCACCCCCCTGCTCAAAGCAGGACCAATCCCCAGACAGATTTCCCGCCCCCCAAGGATTGAACTCACAACCCTGGGCCAATGCTCAAACCGCATATGCAGGCATAAGGGAAATAAGCTTTTGTAGGTGAGCTCAAGGGTGTGAATAAACAGGACTATTCGTGAAGATGCTGCAGCTGAAGCACACTCTAGGGCTTAATGGATCTGAGAATGCCCAAATCACATGAAGTAGCACCCCAAAAACTGAGCATGCAGGTTTCCCATTGAACTCAACGGGTGTTCCACATGGGGAGCAACTACAGAGGCACACCATCACAGGTAACTATTAACCTCCTGCTTGCACAAGGAAAGAGAAAGGGTGGAAGCATTTTTGTTCGTGTTCAGTGATATACAAGCCCTGTCTTGATGGGCAAAAAGCTACCTTTCAGTCAAGGTAGCTTAGCACCACTGAAAACCCTCATTAAGATGCAGGCTAACATTTGAAGCCATGTTACCTGGCCACGTTGTGGCCTCTAAGCTAAAACATGGCAAGCTAGCATGGCTTCAGATGCGTTAGCCTGCATCTCGCTGAGGCTTTTCACTACCTCGGCTGAAAGACACACCCTTTCTGCACATCAAGACATTCCCCCAGAGAGAGAGAGAAACTCCTGGGGCCTTCTCCAATGGAGCTTGTGTAACCCGCTCACCTCCTGGGTGTGGTGTCCTGTCCCCTCTAGTGTCACCGAGGCCACTTAGCGATTAATGAGTCTGCTACAGCCTTAGCTAAGGGGCATGGGGCTTTTAGCTCATGCATTAGAGGCTTATGTATTGAGCTCTCAGGTTCAATCCTACCCACTGCCATCTGGGGTCTATCAGTGTTAGACTTGTACCGGGGATGAATTCAGCTTGTTGTAGAGAGTTTTCACAAGAGTTGGTCAGAAAATAAGATGTTCAAAATTTTGAATTTTTTTGCTCACTAAGATTCAAAATGAACTAATATCCCCCCAAAATTTGAGAAGGTTTTCAAAATCAATATTAAAATGGCTAGCCAACTTTTCATTAAAACATTCACTGTCAAATATTTCCAAAAAAGTCAACAGTGAAGGAAATTTAAGCCAATGGGATGTGCTTAAGCATTGTCTTGAAGAACAAGGGGCGGGGGGGGGGGGGCGGGGGGTTGAGGAAGGAGGGTTCAGTGGTGCAGGTCAAGTGACTTGTACTGCTTGCCCCAAACTCCCTGTGTCTGACCTTGGGCATGTCACTTAGGCCAAGATCCTCAAAGGTATTTAGGCTCCTCATTTCCTTCAATGGGAACCTTTGAGGATGTGAACCTTACTCTCTCTGTCTGTGCCTCAGTTCCCCATCAGTAAATGAGGTGAAGAGGGGGAGGGATAGCTCAGTGGTTTGAGCATTGACCTACTAAACCCAGAGTTGTGAATTCAATTCTTGAGGGGGCAAGTTGGGGATTGGTCCTGCTTTGAGCAAGCGGTTGAACTTAGATGACCTCCTGAGGTACCTTCCAACTTTGATTCGGTGAAGATTAAAGAATAGGGGGCACTTGGAGTGTATGGTAATGCACCAGCGATGTCCCTTCCTGAATCAGAACCTGAACTTTTAGTCTGTTCTCAGTCAATGGAATTTTGCCTCTATAAACTGGCGATATTGAGTCCATGACCATTTGCTTGAGTAAGGACCTTAGGATTTCATTTGTGGGCTTCATTAGCTCAACTATCATAATTTGGAATTATGTAGTCAACCATCCTTTCTGGCTGCATGCTCTAAAGGGCAAGCCAAGACGACTAGGAAAGCTTCCCTTAAGGCACTGCTTAGGGTATCTGTTTTTTGGTAGCTCCTGTAAATTGTAATTGTTTCCATCCAGGAGTGGTGACCCACAATACTGTTACCAATAAAACACTGCTTAGTGCTGGGCTGTAATGATGTGTAGCCTGTTGGGGTTGTTTTTCCCCTCTCATAGACAACCTCTGGGAATTTCTTGGTTTTTTAAAGTTTTCTAACCCTTCGGTGCAAGAAATGAATGAAATATCTATGGAAACAGGGATTTGTCGCTTACACAGAAAGAATGGCCTTGATCCAACAAATCACTTTAAACGACAGGCGCCGACTCCATGGGTGCTCCGGGGCTGGAGCACTCCCGGGTAAAAATTGATGGGTGCTTAGCACCCACCGGCAGCTCCCCGCCCCCTCTACCCCAGCTCACCTCTGCATCCGCTCTGCCTCTGTCTCCTCCCCATGGCGCACCGCGTGCCCGCCTTCCCCCCGGCTCCCAGCGCTTGCGCTGCGAAACAGCTGATTCACGTGGCAAGCGCTGGGAGCCAGGGGGAGGAGGGGGAACGCGGTGCGCTCGGGGAAGAGGCGGGGCCAGGGCAGGGATTTGGGGAAGGGGTCCAATAGGGGCAGGGAGGGGGCGGAGTTGGGGCGGGGACTTTGGGGAAGGAGTTGGAATGGGGGCAGGGCAGGGGCAGGGAAAGGGTGGAGTGGGGGCGGGACCCGGGGGTGCGAGCACCCACCGGCACCGGGGAAAGTTGGCACCTATGCTTTACATTGATGAGCAGACCCAGACTGGATCTTAACCTTAATCCCATGTTTAGGATTGGGATCAGTGTGCTGTTCTGAAAGAGCCTCTGTGGACACAGGCCTTGTCTTCACTACAGAAAAGGGGTGTTCTTCACTAGGATTTTAACGCGAGTTAACATGAGACACATGAGTCAGCGGGTCAAGTTAAAAGCTGTGTAGTCACATCCAAGAAAGGGGGTGTTTTTACAGTGAGGCAGCTCATGCATCTTAGTTATCTTGCTGTAAAATCCTAGTGGAGACAAGACACGGGCAGTTTGCCATGATATAACTAAGGGAGGCCAGTTGCAGGTGGGGTGGTGTATAGTGTTGACCTCCCCTAGCAACACTGGAGTAAAAACTACCAGCTTAGCTCACTGTAAAACCCTAGTGGGCCAACTAATACGCACCAGTTATCTTTCTTTAAAAGAACACCTTTTTCCAGCAGTGAAGATCTAGGCAGGGGTAGTCAATTATTTTTTCTCTAGGTCCACATTTCTTGGTCAAGGTATAGTCAAGGTCCGGACTCCAGAGAAACATTTTTCACACTGCAATAACAAAAATGATGATAATAAGTCCGTTAATAATGTGGTCCGTTTAAAAGCATCTGGTGGTCTGGATTTGGCCCATAGTCCACCTATTGACTACCCCAGACCTAGGGTATGTTTGCACTGCAAAATTATATCAACCTAAGTACGTCGACGTACACCCACCACAGTAATTAAATGGCTTTTGCATGTCCACACTACGCTCCTTGTGTCGGCGGTGTGCGTCCTCAACAGGAGCGCTTGCACTGATTTATCTGTCAGTGTCGGGCACTGTGGGATGGCTTCTGAACGGCAGCAACAGTCGACATGAGCAACGCAGTGTTTACACCGACACTGTGTCGACCTAACTCCATCGACCTAAGTGCTACACCTCTTGTAGGGGTGGCGTTATTAAGTCGGTGTAGTGGGCGAGTTACATCAGTGGGAGCTACATTTTAGTGTAGACGCTTACAGAGATAGGTTGACATAAGCTGCCTTGCATCGACCTAACTCTGTAGTGTAGACCAGGCCCTAGCCAAGAACAATAGAGAAGCATGGGATTTATCTCAACGTATTAACTCATATTAAAACTACAACTGCCTTGTCTTCCATAGGATTTTAACTCAAGTTAAAAACACATTTTTTCTTTTTTGTAATAAAGACAAACCCATAGAGGCTTAATTCTGCTGCTTTTTTGCTTCTGCATTATGAGAGGAAGTTGCTATCCTGTCAAAACATGGGAGAAAGACCTATAGTATCCTCTTAACGTATGGAGAGAGAGAGTTTCACTTTTCATTTTACTATCCACTAATAGTCCATTTAACTATGGGACTGAGCTGCCTGCCAATAACAAATAAGTGATTCTTCAACTCCATATCTAGAACCTCCTGTTGAGGTTGATTGGACCTCTACGTTCAAACCATATCTCCAATCCTCCAGCCACACTGAACGTAGGTGTGGAGATACGTTCTGCTTGCTGTATATTTAGAACTCTCCATTGACTTCGATGGGAAGTCTATGTACAAAGTGGCTGGCGGGTCAGAGCTGTAATTTGGTTTCAAAGCAGGGATGCACAAAGCCTTCATCACGAAGCACAGGACGACGGGAAACTCATCTTGTTTCAGGGTTTCATTACAAACTTTAATTCAGCCCAGGTTCAATCAATGGTGGATAGTTCTTCATGGATCTTTCTGTGACCCACAGCCGATGTAAGACTTCAAGCAGAAATGGTGGAACATCTTTTTAGGAAAAAAGATTGTGAAATGCTTAATGAAAAAAATCCAACATTTCTCATTTTTCAAAAATGTTGACCCGCTTGAGAGAGAGCTGGTTGGGAAACACATTGGGAAAAGGAAAAAAAAATAGTAATTTTTTTTGGTGAAAGGCTGACCTGAGCCTGAAGGGTGCTGAATGAATTAAGCAAAGGATCAGTTTAATCAGGGATTGTGTCTAGGGGACACCACTGTAATAAGGTAGCCGGAGTGTCCTGCAGAATGTTGACAAGCATAATTAGCATGAGGACTCTGATAACACTTTGCACTTCTAGAGCAGCATTACAAGACGAGTCGTCAGCCAAGAAAGGACAATCCCAGTATTTACATGTTAAAAGTGAAAAAGTCATTGCAGGATACAAGATACAGAGAAGGGGGCCAAACACTGCTCAGTTACGCCAGTAACTCTTAAAGGCCATTAGTACAGTGCAGCCACTGAGCTGAGTGAGGGGGTGGGGCAGGGCCTGAGGTATTAGACTTTAAAGGGGTGACCATTTTAATTCTAGAAAAGTGATTTGGGTTATTTTTAGAGATTTATAAGTCTCCCTCTGAGCCTTGTCCAGTTGGACGAATGGCAACTCAAGCATCTGGCTTTTTAATAGTCCCAGTAAAAAAGATTTTAAAAACCTCAAAGATTCCTGAAACAGTTTCTTTAACGTGCGGCCTTTGCAGAACGCATGATGGAGTGGAATAGAATTCCAACTAGGTATGGGGAGGTAGAGCAGGGACTAGAAGGTTTTATCAGCATTCATTTAGAGTGAGTCACATTATTCTCTGCTTTATGAGTAATGAACCTTTCCCAATCTTAAACTCATGCTAATAAAGCTATTAAACTATCAAGTAAATGCTTGATATATTCTCAAGTATGCCATACTATTATATACACACACACACTGCTATGGAAAGCCTCTTTCAGGATCTTAAGTTAAGCTCCTCCCCTTCTTATCGATAATCAGTAAGATAATAGAGAAAGGAGCTGATCTTGCTAGTAAAGGAACGGCTGCAAGAGACAGCAGATCTGGGTTCTCCTCCTAGATCTGCCACATGTTTCCTGTGGTGACCCTGGGCAAGTCAATTAACCTTTCATCTCCAGTTTCCCCATCAGCGAATTGTGGCTAAGAACAGTCCTCTAAATGAAGGAAGTGCAAAGACTCATCTGTTAATATGTGTAAGACATTCAGGGGGTATGTTGATGAGGCCCATAGAAGTGCTTAAAAGTAATGAGAAATATTTCTCCAGACACTCCCTGTCTCAGCAAAGGCCAGCGTTGTTCCCTGTTGGGACCCCAGCGCCTGGAATGCTCTCTCCACCAATAAAGATAGAGAGGATTTTGGCTTTAGAAAAGTCTGAGCCTGTTACTCCTAGGGTGTAAACCTTCAACTCCCACACGCATTCCAAACCCACAGGAGTTTTTACTGCTGGGTTTATTTTCAATGACTTCCTGACTGTCGTCACTTTCACTGTAGTTTTCTTGATTATAGCACAAAAGACAGCTTTTAAATAGTCCCTTTCGGGTTCCATTAGCTTTAGCTGAAGTGTGTAAACGCTGGACAAGTTTCTGCAGCAGCTTCAACTTTTTACACAGTCTTGAGGTCCCCAGTGTATAATTGTAAATCCGTAGTGAGCCAATGGACGTTAATGGGGAAATTCCCAATTTACACTGGTGTAACAGAACAGTTTACTCCAAAGCATCCAACTTAACTTTAGCACTTTTGACTGTATTGGAAAGGGCCAGATCCTCAGCGTCAGATGCTGCTGACAGAGCAAGACAGCTGCAAAGCCAGCTTCCTGGGAATTTCCCATGACGTGCGGGGGAGGTGGCTCATGCAGTCACTTATGAGAAGTGAGGTGTCCATCAAACAGTCTATGAAGGTGTTGCCCATGCTAGGAAAGCACTGGAAAAGCCCTGATCTGTAATAAGGGAGCTCCAGTGTTTTCTACTTTGCTGTCGCAGTAGCACTGTACCCTGCAAAGCCATGCAAATTTGCCCGCATTTACAATCCCATGTACAACAGTGGACTGGTCTTCCTAGAGGCTGAGGAAGTCATCTCCGATTAGACGTACAGTGCAGGGGACAATGCGATTGTTTGCATGAAGATTGGTAGAGTTCATTAGGGCCAGTCCGCCACCTGTCCTTACACCATTAGCACCTTCCCCCCCAAGTAGCACCGTTTATTTCAATGAGGCTACTCCTGCAGTAAGGGCCTGTTTGGTGTGAGTAAGGGAGGCAGAATCGAGCCCCAATATTTTTTTGGTGAAGTTATGATGCAGCACATTGCGAAGTTCAGAAAACCGTGACTTTGCCCAGACAGCAGCAACAAGCACTTTCTGAATGCTAAAAGAGGGATAGGCTGTCACCACAGGTGGCTCATAATTGCACTTTTCTCTTCATTCTTGTAGAAGAAGAAAGCCAAGAATCAGAGTGTCATTTGTTCATTTTCTACCCTGTTTGCCTCTGAATGTCTTGTAGGATCCATGCAAGATTTCACGTCTAGTCTGATTCCTAGGTAGAATCCGCTGACTGCAAAGGGATACAAAGAGAACAGAGCTGGTGAGAACACAATGCTCATTATAAATGTCTAATCACTCCAGGCTCTATTCTTGGAATATCTTCTGTGATCCGCAGAAAACTATGGCATAGACATTTGTCCCTGCATGGATTCTGGTGAGCCTCCAGAGGCTTAGGCCCGGCTCTCCCCTTTACACAGTCAGAAGTGAGGCAGAACTAGTTGCACATGTATTGGGTTATATCTAGATTCATAAAATGTGCCCATCATGCATTCACTCAGAGCATTTGCATGGTTTGAAATCAAAATACAAAACCAACGTCTGCCTTAGATAGAATTCCGAAGGCTATGAGATACCTACTCCTCAGGCCCTCAGGAGAGAGCATGAGAAAACAGATGTGCTCTCACAGAGCCTGATCTTTAGCTCAATGGGGGAGGGATGCGAATTCCAGGGTAGCGGGCCATTCACTAAGACCAACCTGGTTCCAGACATTCACTCTTGACCCTGCACTGAAAGTGACCCAGCTGATTAAAAGGTGTATACAGCATTGGTGAAATCGATACCAGAATACTGTATCCAGCTCTGGTGTCCACATTTAAAGAGGGTGCAGAACAGAGCCATGACAATCATAGAAGGGCTAGAGAAAATGCCTTACAGTCAGAGACTAAGAGTATGTCTCTGCTGCAGTCAGAGGTGTGACTGCAGCTTGGATAGGCATACCTGTGCTAGCTTTCATCTAGCTAGCATGGCTAAAAATAGTAATGGAGACAGGATGGCAAGGACCAGTAAAATGCAAGTACAGGGCTTCAGTCGGGCTTGTGCAACCTGCCCTGAAACCCATGTCACCGCATCTTCACTGCTGTCTCTAGCCGTGCTAGCGAGATTAAAGCTAGCTCAGGGAGACATAACTGCGCTGCAATCACACCTCCGTTTGCAGTGCACACTTGAATACTGCGTGCAGATCTGGTGGCCACATCTCAAAAAAGATATATTGGAAATGGAAAAAGGTTCAGAAAAGGGCAACAAAAATGATTAGGGGTATGAGGAGAGAATAAAAAGATGGGGACTTTTCAGTTGGGAAAAGAGATGACTGAGGTGGGATATGACGGAGGTCTATAAAATCATAACTGGTGTGGAGAAAGTAAATAAGCAAGTGTTATTTACTCCTCATAACACAAGAACTAGGGGTCACCAAATGAAATGATTAGGCAGCAAGTCAAAAGGAAGTATTTCTTCACACAAAGCACAGTCAACCTGTGGAACTCCTTGCCAGAGGATGTTATGAAGGCCAAGACTATAACAGGGTTCAAAAAAGAACTAGATAAGTTCATGGAGCATAGGTCCATCAATGGCTATTAGCCAGGATGGGGTGGGATGGTGTCCCTAGCCTCTGTTTGCCAGAAGCTGGGAATGGGCAACAGTGGATGGATCACTTGACGATCACCTGTTCTGTTCATTCCCTCTGAAGTACCTGGCATTGGCTACTGTCGGAAGACAGGATACTGGGCTAGATGGACCATTGGTCTGACCCAGTATGGCCGTTCTTATGTACCTTTCAAAGAGCTCAATCTATTTAGTTTATCAAAAAGAAGATTGAGACGTGACTTGATTACAGTGTCTAAGTACTTTCAGAGGGACAAAATACAAGGTACTTTTTTCAGGGCTCTTTAATCCTAGCTGAGAAAGACATAAAAGGAAGCAAAGGCTGGAAGCTGAAGCCCAGCAAACTCAGATTAGAAATAAGGCACTGATTTTTAACAGCGAGGATGATTCACCACGGGAACAAACTGCCAAGGGAAGTGATGGAATCTCCACCTCTGGAGGTCTTCAAATGAAGACGGATTGCTTTCTGGAAGATACGCTTTACTCAGGCCAAAAACCAAAGTGCATGATTTAGCATTTCCAAAGCGCAAGCCAAACATGCCTCCAATAGAAGAGAAGTCCCCAGAAGTAGTCAAGGAACATGGGCTTTTCTATACATACTGCCACAGTGCAGCTTTGCAGTAAAGGGACTGCTAACTACCCCACTAAATGTTAATAGAAGAACGGGGAAGTTACCTCATGGAAAGTCAGAATCCCAGTGAGCCTCATTCTCCACTGTCTAGCGTCATTTACGGCTGTGCAATGAGGGTATAACACATTACCACGGCTGAATGGAAGCTTTTTTGTTATTACATCGATGCCGCGTGGGTGTGAGTGATTGCAAGGTACAAGAGAATGGAGACGCAATCCTTAAGTGTCTCAACACTCCAAAATGTACCATGTGTACCAGGAATCCTAGTGTTTGTCTGGACGGGCACCTGGCCTCTAGGAGTTTGTGAGGTGGGAGGGTCCCAGAGGTCGGGCTGCAGCATCTACACCGCAATTGAACAGCCCCTTTGCCCAAGCCTCAGGAGCACAGGCAGTTGGCCTGGGCCAGCCGCAGGTGTCCAACTGCAGTGTAGACATACCCCTCGTGATCTCTTTGGGAGAGTTGCGTATATCAGCAAGCTAGCCTCAAATCTGGCACCGTCGTGCAAGTGACTAATAGTGAGCAAACATTGTATTAAAGACAAACTAAGGTACCAACTGAATAGAGTTAAGAAAAATGTTTTGCTCATGTAGATGCTTAGTCATTTGCCCTGTGTGCCGTTTTGAGATCAAACCAACAGACGAGAGCCTTTAAATTCAGTGGTCGCATTAGACGAGTGATTATCTAGTGAAGGTCTTATGCAAATTATACATGGCATAGGGCCAGCCATTATCAATAGTCATTTGTTTTTTTCACCTTGAGGATTATGGTGCAGGGAGAGACTTGTTTGCTCAAGAAATATTCGCAGTCTAAACCTGTAGCCGAGCGAGAGGAAGCACAGCTCTTCTGCTTCTATGAGGAAGGCATCTCCTGACTACGTCCAATAAACACAAGCGCGAGTTAGTTATTGGAGAGGGGCCCAAGCAAAACAGGCCCCGGGTTCAGAGTTTGGAATTCTGTAGCGGGGAAGGGGCGGGGTCTCAGGGGAGGGGCGGGGCAAGGGTGCTGGGTTTTGTGGGAGTAGAAAGTTGGCAACCGTAGCCTGCAGGGACCGCTGAGAAAGCAGGAGAGTGCCCCAGCCCCTGGACTGGGGGGCTGTTGGAGGCATGAGGAAAGATTAGAGACCATGAGGTAGAAGGGGCCTGCTGAGCCTGGCTGGGCTTTGTTTGAAGGTTTGTTTGTTTTCATGGGTTTGGTTGGACTTTGGTAAAAGCTTAAGGCCCTGACCTCTAAAATGGCCTGGCTGCTCTGTGGCAGGCATTAGGCCAAAGGACGGTGGAGGAAACTGAAGCAAAAGGTGCAACACCACCATATCCAGCCGGTAGGGGTGTGTTGGGGCAGCAGCTCTGCCACAGCCAGATTATGCCTGGGTGTGCACCGCTGCGTTAGTCATTGGGGAAGATGCCCCGACCCCCAGTGCTCCTGGGCAGGGAAGAGACAGGTTGTCTGGGGGAGCTCGCCCTATGCCTCGGGGGAGGGCTGGCTAGTGTTGCTGGCATGTCTTACTGCGCCCAGAAGGAACCTGTCTCCCTGACTCATGCTCTGATAAGAGCTGTCAGTAAAGCGCTGGGAGGAGCACAGGACAAGCCTTTTAAGATTTCCCCAGCACCGCTGGAGGCATTATGCCTTTTAAGTACAGTCTCCTCCCTCTGCTGTCATGCGAGCTGGTTCCCCTAACCTTAGCACTCCAGCAGCTCTTACAACCATTGTTTTGGCCTAATGTGTCACCTGAACCGTACCATGAAGAGAGCTCCTCTGTCTAGGCATTTCGTGGGCATCCATCACTGGTGTCTCTGTTACGGCTTCCTGTCCCACTCAGTCCTTAGCCTCTCTGCTGAGTACGCCAACACAGGTATGATAGGTCATGGTGTGCTGGTTTTCTTGATGTGGACAGCTGTCTTTTGGGAACGGAACTGAGCACCGACCTTTTTCCACACAGGCCACGAAAAAGCCATCAGCTGCTCACTGTCCCTATGTAGCTGGTCTAGCTCTGAACCAGGACCCTAGGCGAAGGACTATGTGTTTGCATGTCACATCACCAATACACTTTGTGGATGTCCTAGTCAATCAACCTCTATAAAGCAACATCCTATGCTGCTCTTTCCCTAGGGATATCTAATTTTGCCTTGAACATTTCCTAGCAACAGCAGTAGTGGTGCCCAACAAAATAGTAAACACAACAGATGGAGCAAGAGGGATTCAGCGCCAGGATATCTGAAAGAGGGGGGCTCCGTTTACCAAGCCAGTTTTTGACTTGGAATGACTTCATGTGCAGAACAAGACATCATATGTCTTCCTCTTCTTTTGCAGAGTTGCATATATTACACTCTGCATTAGGCTGCATGGCACTTTGCTTGAGCCAGCCATGATTTTCACCCCGGAATGGACAATCTCTTGCATTTAAGGAAATGCCGGGAGGTGGGGGGCAGGAGCCAGCCCTAACGTTAACCTATCGCTCGTCGGGTTCTTGCACTTGCAATTTGTCATTCTTATGTTTGGGTTTTTAAAGGGGGTGTTCAAGAAAGCCTAGACAGAGCTTGGAATTGCTGCCTTTTTATGTGCTCAAGTCCAGTTCCATTAAAAAAATCCAGCTCTTGGACAAATTGAAATGCAAAATTCATATGTTTGATTTTTAGAGGTACGTAATGGACCCTGTCTCAGGGCACAGGTGTGAGTTTGAAATCTTGGCATACAATGCTGGATCCTGGTGTCTAAAGAGGGCCCAACTGTGCCTTCCGTACTCAGAGGAAACGCCTGTTGCCTTCACTGGGAATGTATGTTCCCTAGTTTTAAGGAATGTAGAACAGGCCTCAATACCTAAGTCCCATGTAAACTAGTGTGACTCACTAATTTATAGATGGGGAGTCTGGTTGGCAGACTGGGATGCCGAGTGGCTGCACCGTGTATCAAGTGTTTTGTACAGCTCTGCTGAAGAACATGAAAATATAATTCGAAGCTAGTGTCAAAATAAAAAGCCTCAAGCAAACTTTAGGCAGATATTCCAGTGATCCCAAAGCTTTCCCTCCCTATGTAGTTAGATCTGCTTTTGACCGCTTGTGTTTCTAAAGCACCCCTTTACTGCCCTTACTGCGTCTAGGGTTTGGGCTACAGACACACACACTCCAAATCAGGCAGCCAGTTACATCTTTCCCCATTCTCAAAATGAATCTGCACGGTTCTAAACCTCAGTGTGGGTTAGAGCAGCCTGGGGGCTGCTCTAATTTATATCAGCTGAGATTAGCCATTTCCCTTAATACACTCTGAGTCAGAGATTAGTTGACAGAGGGGACAGGTTGCCAGTTCTGCAGTATTTGAGAGCTCTCCCTGCTGGGGGAAAAATTCTTATCGGGCTAGATCCAGCTGCTTTCTGGCCTCTTTATGCAGCACAAACGGCAGGAATACTACCCAGTATCTGGGCTGGAGTATCTAACTACCATAGTATCCATGAGCCTCTTGGCCCCAGACAGCCCTCATTTACCCTTTGAAATGCCTAAGAAAATGTTGCCTTTGAAATGGTCTAAGAAATTACATAATGAGCAATGGAGGTCTTTATTTTGGGCTACTCCACCCCTTTAAGATTGTGGATGTAAAATGAGGAAGTTAGCAACTTCCCTTCATTTAAAGGAACTACCATGCCTTAAACTGGCCAGTATATTCCTTAGACTAGTGCCTGGTCTGGTTGTGTTCCCAGACTGGTACATACAGTATCCTTGGACCCAGTTGTGATCTCACTTACTCCTGATCCACACTAGTGGAGTTCCAGGGCGGACAGTAGAGTTTCATTGTAAAAGGAAGTGCACATGGAATCAGAAGCAGGTCCAGGTCCAACTTCTCAGCCTTTGTCCATTCAAGAGTGTTAACGCTGCGATCATATTATACGCCCTGTGGCAGTTTACAGATGCAAGCATCACCATTGTCATTTTTACAGGTGAGGAAACATAGGTTAAGTAACTCGCCTATCTATGGACAAAATAGCACAGCAGGGAACAGCAGTCAGGTCTCCTAACTCCCAGGCTGCCATGCTCTTCATGGTGCCACAGGGCCTGCCAGTTCCTTCTGTACCTGCAAATCTGAGTCCTTTGTGCTCAGTAGCAACCCGTGCAATTCACTTCGCCTTCTCTTGTGTGAGTTAAACGTCCATTATTTGCAATTTATGCTATGGTAATTTGTAATCAGAAGACCACTAAATTCATTCTCCCACTGCAGGTATTAAAAGCTTTCTAACTTCTATCTAATCGGCAGGGGTTATGTGCATGTTTCTGAAAAGGGTAAATCACTTTATAATCTCATGCCTCTGTAGTCAGTTATAGATTTGACAGACTGCATCATTGAACATGAAAGGGGTAAGCTGGGTCTTTACCCAACGTGCCTGATGTCTTTGCCAGAGGTCAGCCCAAACCAGAACCCTAGATCTGAAGCCAAACCCCAGTTTTGAGAGAGTTCAGAGTTGGTCTCTGCCTCTGAACTCCACAGTTTGGGCCTCATCTCTCGTTTTTGCTGGGCAACCACCTTGATCTTCTAGTGTAGTCAGTTTGCTTTGCGCAGGTCTCCGGGCATAAAGCCCATTTAAATCAAGTGATTCCAGCTTCTTGAGGAAGTCCCCACCCCAGGAAGATCCTAAGATGGAGTGGAGTCACCATGATGGCTATGTATGCAACCCCCCATAGGCCTGCCTGTCCCTGTATACCCAAAAGGTATGCCACCCTTCATGCTACTCTCTGATTGCGGAGGGCACAGCTGGCACCGCAGTTATTCTTGTTTTCCAGAGTGGCTCCTGGGTGCTGTTGGCAGACGTTATAGTTTAGAAGAGCCCTCTAGCTGCTTCAGTAACTGCTGGGTGCAAACATTTGCCACGTCCATTACAGTTCAGCCTCCAATAAGCCACAGTCATGTCCTGGGAAAAATGTTTGCGGAGTGTCTAGATCAGCGTTTACGAAGGTGCTAGTTCACTCCATTGTCAAATAAATTCACAGCGGGAGCACAAATTCTAGTCTAGACAAGAGCCAGTGACCACACGTGGTGCAGAGCAGCAGAAAATCTGGCACAGACATCAGAAACTAGAGATGGCCCCAGAATATGGGGGTCTCCTGAGCTTCTGTTTTGCAATTGTGGCTGAACTTCTTGTTCTGCTTAGAAACAGAAGGCACGCAAGCAACACAGGCCTCTTCTTCACAGTCCAAAGGGCTTATAGCCTGTTCAGGGACAGCACTAAGCAATGTCCAAGTGCTGTGTTTATGAATTTGCCACCTGTTATCACAGTGCTGGTTGTGTAAGAGATCAGGTGACGCTGTAAGCAAAACTCAAATCACCGAGGGACAGCGGAATTGGCGTTTCGGCCAGGCAGGGAGAAGAGTTTGCTCGGCTGTGTATGTTACGTATCCTGCTGCTGCCTTACATAGAACAGAAACTGACCCACCTTCACAAGCTCAGAATACGCTACTATTTGAAGGTAGATCTCAAGGAAAACTATGGTCGTGCATAGGGTGACCTGATAGCAAGTGTGAAAAATTGGGACAAGGGGGAATAGACACCTATATTAGACAAAGCCCTGAATATCAGTTCTGTCCCTATAAAATCGGGACATCTGGTGACCCTCGTAGTTCAGGAAGTGGCTAGACAGTCCAATAGGTAGCACTCTTCCCTCTGAGTCAGTGCAGAATCACTCACACAGCGCTATAGGATATTTTGCTACTGGACATACCGCTCATGATGGGAGCCGTCCCATGGTTCCTCCAAACCAGGGAAAGGAGGGAAAGTCATCCGAGCCTGTGCCTTGGTGTTCTAATCTCGGGCCCTGGGACACAGCAGTAGTCTGCCCTTCCCAACTTCCTGTACTTCCAAGACTACTTCCTCTTTCCCTAATCACCACATGCTCAGTTGGTAGGGGAGGCCCCAGACACAGCACAGATTACAATCATTTGTCACAACCCCAGTTCCCAGAGTATCTTCCTTTTAGGAGGATATTTAAAGCCCTCATAGGCTGGAAAATGGCCACAGCACTTGGGTCTTCACCTTGAAGAAGAGCATTGTGCCCTTGGGCAGGCTAAATAAGCCAGGCTAAAGGACACACCTGGTCAGTCCCTGGACAGAACCAAAGCACAGTCTTTAGGACAGTCTGTCAGTCCCTCTGTGCTCCAGAACAGAAATAGAGACGTAAGAATACTAGTCTACTGAATTTATCCAAGAGATGGTTAAGGGGTGATTAAATCAGTCTACAAGAACCTACCTGGGGGAGACATTTCTGATAGCGGACAGCTCTTTAATCTAGCAGAGAAAGGTATAACAAGAGCAAATGGCTGAAAGCGGAACTTAGACAAATCCAGACTAGAAATACGGTGCAAGCTTTTAACAGCAAGGGGAATTAACTATTGGAAAAACTTACCTAGGGATCTGATGGATTCTCCAGCCCTGTAAATCAAAACTTTCTAAAAGATAAGCTATCACTCAAATCGAAGCTCTGGGCTTGATGCAGAAGTTACTGGGTGAAAATCTACAGCCTGTTTTATGACGGAGGCCAGCCTAGGAAATCATAATTGTCCCTTCTGGCCTTAAAATCTATGGGTGAAAATCTACAGCCTGTTTTATGATGGAGGCCAGCCTAGGAAATCATAATTGTCCCTTCTGGCCTTAAAATCTATGGAAGCCAGCTTCCCCTAACCCCGAGCTCTTGTCCTAGAAAGAAGACAAACTTACAACTCACATCAGACTCCTTGACCTTGCCTGTTGTTCTATGTGCTGCTATAAACTGATTCCTCTTCCTTACAACTGCTCCGGGCTGGGTTTCAGGGAAGCTAACAAGCCTCAGCTGCCACTGACCACTGAAATTCCTGCTTTCTCAGCTGGAAGCTGAGTCTAAACTCTCCTAGCTCAGCCATGGTCCAGACAGGCCCAGGTGCCTGAGGGGAGCAGACCCCATCTAGTGCCTTTTTGTAAACTAATGTCTCCTTACTGATGCTACTTCAGAGTTCTGGCCAAATTCCAGCATTCTACCTACCTCCATTCCACTGCAGTTCCATTTAGATAAGGTATTCGTCTTCCTTCCATCAGCTCCAATGTAGTGCTGACGTGTTGTTAAACAACCAGCTTAGCTGTTTACGGAAGTGGCTATATGTCAGTGCTGGTGAAATGCTATTCTTAACCATTTAGGACCAGATCCTACTCAATAGGAGTTCTCCCATTGTCAGGTCCTCATATAGCAGCATACCCTGATACAGTGCTTTACAAACTTAGGCCTAGATGCTGCAAAGACTTGCGCGTAACTGTAAACACACGAGCGGTCCCACTGGAGTCAGTCATGTGCTTAAAGTGAAGCAGGTGCATGAGTCTTTGAGGATCGAGGTCACAGATAGTATTCCCTGCCTTGAAGAGCTTACAATCTAAGGCCCTGATCCTGCAAACAATTACGCACGTGCTTAACCTTACCCCCGCCAGTAGTTCTGTTGAACTCAATGGCACTGCTGGTGGTTGCAAAGTTGAGCATGTGCACAGGTATTGCAGCCCTGAGGCCTAAATAAGGCAAGACAAACAAACACAAAGAGAGGCAGTGTTAGGGTGACCAGATGTCCTGTTTTTATAGGGACAGTCCCGATTTTTGGAGTCTTTTTCTTATATAGGCTCCTATTACCCCCCACCTCCTGTCCTGACTTTTCACATTTGCTGTCTGGTCATCCTAGGCAGTGTGGTCCAGTGGTAAAGCACTGGCTTAGGACTGGGGGGTTGCTGCGTTCTCTCCCGAGCTCTGCCACTGATGTGACCATCACCCTGTCCTTTCCAATCCCATCCTTTGCTTCTCTTGTCTGTGTAGACAGCGAGCTCTTTGGGGCTCCTGTAATCTGTGTGCACTGGGGCTAGCCCAATGGATTTGAGCCTCTAAGTGCTACTATGGCACAAATCAAGAATACTAATAAACGCCCAAGCCGACAATTAAGGTATGCCACGTGTTCCTCTCACTCAATCTACCCACAAAGGTCTATAAGGCTTAAACTAGGGATTACAAAGTGTTCGGTGTAAATTCCACATGAATTATTATGGTATATATGATCCCCCTCCTAGAGATGAGAATAGAACCTAAAACATTCCATTGTAGGAAAATCACATTGTGCTTTGACTTTAAACCTTGCTAGTGAGTTATTTTGCTAGGCCAGTTGATATTGATCTAGTTAAAAAGTAATTAACAGCCCTCATGAAAGTAAGGAAAATATTCCCTTTCATCTCTAAGAAAAGGGTTTTTTCAAGAGAGATTAATATTAAACCAGCCGAGTCCCATCGTGCTGATAAATTATTATTTGTATATATTATTTATACCCTGCCATAGGTGTGCGTGGGACATTACCGGCGAGCACATTTTTAATTACAAAGTAATAAAATATCCTGTTGGTTTCTGCACTGTAATAAAACACAAGATGTGGTGAAGACACTTGTGGTTCTCTGATTGGGGGAAGATATCGAGTCCTTGTGGGTTGTGTGAGGAAGAGGCCATAGCAAGGAGCACAGTATAAATGCCGAAGTCAGACAGACAGAAAGGGGATGGACGTGATATAAGTTGTCTCTCCTATTTCAGACTACTGGGATCTGCGGGCAACGCACTTGAACCTGACTGCCTAAAGTCAGGCTCCCCAGGCCATAGGTAGGCCGCTAAATATTAACTGGCCTAATTTTCAGAAATACAAAACGTTCACAAATCCCACTGACTGGGACTGGGAAGTGCACAGCATCTTTGAAAACCAAGTCACTTCTAGTCCCCCAGACCAAATATCCTAAGTAAGGCGATTTCTACCCTGCACCTTTGAGCGACACAGCCGTGCCGCTACAGCCGTGCTGCTGAAAGGCGCGCAGTGGAGCCGCTCTTTCTCGGCAGGAGAGAGCTCTCCCGCCGACGTAAAACTTCCATCCCTAACGAGCGGCGGGAGCTTTATCAGCAGGAGAGTTCTCCCACCAGGAAAGCGCTGTTCACACCGGCACTTTTCGTCGGCAAAACTTTTGTCGTTCGGTGGTGTGTGTTTTTTTCACATCCCTGAACGACAAAAATGTTACCGACGAAAGTCCAGTGTAGACAAAGCCTAAGTAGCAACTGTTAATTATGTCTGGCTTCAGACACAGGCTTCTCAGCCAACCAGCAATCTAACACAAGGACTGACCGGCTCTTTATTGCATCCTGGGGTAAATGAATCTTCGCACATCCATGATGCCTTGATTTATTTATTTTAGGAAGAGAGTCGTGCCCAGAATGGAGAAGAAATCTGCTAGGGAATTTTTTCTTTTAATGAGATTTCCGCCTTTCTGCCTGCAGCAAGGTACTTATAGTTGTAAGTACAGCTCCTGCTTGGTTTAATCAGATGGCATCAGATAGTTTAAGACTGTATTTTTTTAATACATTATTTATTTAAGATGTTTTTGCTGACTATCCTAGCTATCAAAGGCATTTCCTAAGGTTCTCGGCACAGGCCTATCACAGTGCACAGAACAATCTACAGCACAACAAGGGAACATAAATACAATAAACAGGCAGGCTGAAGCATAGGATGTTGCCACATAATTTCCTTATGTTTTAATATTATGAAATGAAAGCGTCGGGGTTAGGATTTCTATTTATTTTTACAAAGGGTTGCGCTATAGGATATAGCTCAGTTGTGTGTTACTTTCTACACGTCTGTACCTTCCATGACACGGTCATGCACTCTTATGATATTTGGTGTTTTTCATAAAGTCCCAGCGCCTGGTGTCCTGTGATGATGTGGGGACTCTCAGCTTCCAGCCCTCTTGGTTGCAGAAGAAAGTGTGAAGCTCTGAGGCTCAGCTATCGAAAAGAACCCACAATCTGTTATTTTTAAAACTCCTTGTGATTTTTTGAGCCAGTCTCGTGATTTTGGGGGCCTGAGGCTTGATTTTTGAATGCTTGAGGGAGGCAATAGTGTGATGGGTATTACAGGGCATATCCTCAGCTGGTGTAAATGGAACGTAGGTCCCTTGCCTATACTGAAGTTTCACGCACTGAATATATTTGAAGGCACTTTTGCCTGGTCTGGGCAGCAGCCCTGTTAACCCTGGCAGGCAGCAAACAAAGCCATGCGGCTGTCTGTTTATCTGCAGGAATCCCACACTGGCAGTGTCCCTGGGCTTGCCTATTTGTGTAAACTGATGGGGGACCTTTTCTGCATCTCAGGTCAGATGCACAGAACATGGCTGCTGCCCCTGCCTTCCCCTTCTCGTTCTGATGATGAACCAAGAAGCCCCTGTGAGCAAGCTGTGTCAGGGCGGGACTGGTGGAGTCACCCAGCCAGGTCTTAGTATGCAAGGCCAGGCGCCTCATACAAATGCAAGTCTTGGATGACAGTAATTTTGCTGACAGCTTGTCCCTCCTTCCAAAATAGTTCTGTGGCCACCCTTACCATAGTATCTGAACACCTCATAATCTTCAATATAGTTATGCTCACAGCATCCTTGTGAGGCAGGGCAGTGCTATTATCCCCATTACAAGATGGGGAACTAAGGCATAGAAACGCTAAGTGACTTGCCCAAGGCCACACAGGAAGCCTGTGTCAGAGCAGGGAATTTGAACCTAGGTCTCCTAACTCAACGGTAGATTCATGTCAGGTCCCCCTATCATACGAGCTTCAAATGTCTCTATGTTGTATATTCAGGACCTAGCCTCCATTGCCTACTTCCTTGGTAGTCGCTTCAGTTTGTCTGTAAAGCAAAATGAAGGCGTTCAGGAGAAGAAAGCACCAGGCACCTGCAAACCAATAATTATGGACAAAATATGGTTATAAGAACAGAGAGTTAGAAAACGGATTTTCATCACGCGGGAAAAGTCGATATTTCAGTGTTTGTTTTTGTCCCAAGTCAGGCCAGAAAGTTGAAATATAAAACTTCTTGCAAATAAAAAAAAGTTGAGAAACACTGAGACTTGGAAAGGTCTCAATAAAATGTTTCAACATTTTGCATTTTGATTTTTGGAAGTGGAAAAAAGGCAGAAAAGGTTAAAAAAAAAGTTTCCAAAAACTAAAACAAAACCACAAAAAGATAAAATGTGTCCCACAGGAAAGTGTCAATCTCAACATGCCCCCTGTGGAAAATTTCAGTTTCAACAAAACTCCAGTTTCCAATCAGAAAATTTTTCATTCAAAAAATGTGACCGGCTCTAGTTCAAAGTAATAGTTCATAAGGTTATTGACTGACTGGTCAGAGTGTACCCATTAGACTTTAGTAAGGCATTTGATACGGTCTCGCATGATATTCTTATCGATAAACTAGGCAAATACAAATTAGATGGGGCTACTATAAGGTGGGTGCATAACTGGCTGGATAACCGTACTCAGAGAGTTGTTATTAATGGTTCCCAATCCTGCTGGAAAGGCGTAACGAGTGGGGTACCGCAGGGGTCTGTTTTGGGACCGGCTCTGTTCAATATCTTC
>NC_048299.1:11008940-11111264 GCF_013100865.1 Trachemys scripta elegans | reverse complement strand
CCCCCCCTCCTCCAAAAGAACATGATGGAAACAGTAGTTAACAGAAACATATTTTTTATTATCAACTACACATGGGACTGGGAAGTGAAACTTGGACGGGGGCTTGTGTCAGGCGGGAAGGAAAGAACTTGTCAAACTTTGGGGAATGAGAGCCTTCTGCTGCTCGAGCTCTCTGCAGGGGTGGAGTGAGAGTTAGCAGGGACTCTGCCGCCTCTCCTTCTGTGCACTTTGGGTGAAGGGAGTATGGGACTTGGTGGCGGGGGAGGGCGGTTAGAGATGGACTGCAGCGGGGCTCTGTCCTCCTGCCTCCGTTCCTGCAGAACATCCACAAGGCGCCGGAGCGTGTCCGTTTGCTCCCTCAGTAGTCCAAGCAGGGTTTGAGTCGCCTGCTGGTCTTCCTGACGCCACCTCTCCTCCCGATCCATGTTGGCTTGGTGCATTTGGGACAAGTTCTCCCGCCACTGGGTCTGCTGTGCTGCCTGGGCTCGGGAGCAGGCTATAAGCTCTGAGAACATGTCCTCCCGTGTCCTCTTCTTCTTATGCCTAATCCTCCCTAGCCTCTGGGAGTGTGATGACAGGCTAGGTTGTGAGACAGTCGCAGATGGGGCTGTGGGAATGGGAAAAAGGGAGTGAATTCCTCAGAAAGATAAATGTAGTTGTGAACAAAGAACATAGTCTTTCTCTGTGAACAGGACCATGCACAGCACCTATCACATGCGCACTCAGCACAAGGTCGAATTCTCGGCCTTCGCATTCAGTGTCTGGGGTTTTGCAGAGCACTTTTGAGAACCCTGTCAGGACAACGGAATTGCTCTTGCACGCAGACATGGTAAGCCGTAGATTCGTGGCAGCTTAAAACTTTAATATTAGCAATGGCCTCATTTCACATTGAAATCAATGTCGGTCCCTGCTGCCAGCAATCCGGCAAGCAGGAAGTCTGCTCCTGTCCCACACCCTCGCGGCTGTCCCCGGGAACGATCCCTTTCGGCTGACCCTCTCCCGCCTCCACCGCGTGGCTGCAAACCAGCGGTTACAGTTCTGTAAAGGAACGGTAAAGCAGTCCCAACACTAACATTCCCCTACCTCATTCAAAGCAGGTCATCATGAGCGACATCACCCTCATGAGGATCTCTGAGAGCGACAGACAGAGAATGCTCCGGGAAAGCCTTCAAAGACCAGGGCCGTATGCCGCCATGCTGTGCCAAGCAATGATTCCAGAGTACTTGCTAGTCTCGTGGCGCGGCAACGTGTCCTACTACGGAGGACCCAATAAGGCCGCTCTCCCCAAGAACCTAATGCAGCGGATTTCAAATTACCTGCAGGAGAGCTTCCTTGAGATGTCCCAGGAGGATTTCTGCTCCATCCCCGGACATATAGACCGCATCTTACTGTAGCTGCAGTAGCAGGGACTAAACAGTAGAGCGGCTTGGGAAGGACAATCATGCAAAACCGGACATTGCTAGATTTTTTTCAAATAGTTGCACTGCCCATGACTGAACCGTTAAGTTAATCAAACTAATCATGAGAAACCCATTTTTTAAATTGTTAATAATCATGTTCTGTTACAAATAAATGTTTAGATGTTTACAACACTTACTGGATGATCCTTCACCAGATTCTGTGTCCGGGGTAACGGCTGGGGAGGGTTGGTAGGGGATCTCTGTAAGGGTGATGAAGAGATCCTGGCTGTCGGGGAAATCAGCGTTGTGAGCGCTGTCGACTGCCTCGTCCTCCTCATCTCCTTCCTCATCTTCCCCGTCCGCTAACATGTCCGAGGATCCGGCCGTGGACACTATCCCATCCTCAGAGTCCACAGTCAGTGGTGGGGTAGTGGTGGCGGCCGCACCGAGGATGGAATGCAGTGCCTCGTAGAAACGGGATGTCTGGGGATGGGATCCGGAGCGTCCGTTTGCCTCTTTGGTCTTCTGGTAGCCTTGCCTCAGCTCCTTGATTTTCACGCGGCACTGCGTTACATCCCGGCTGTATCCTCTCTCTGCCATGTCTTTAGAGATCTTCTCATAGATCTTTGCATTCCGTCTTTTGGATCGCAGCTCGGAAAGCACGGACTCATCGCCCCACACAGCGATGAGATCCAAGACTTCCCGATCAGTCCATGCTGGGGCCCTCTTTCTATTCTGAGATTGCACTGCCATCAGTGCTGGAGAGCTCTGCATCGTTGCCAGTGCTGCTGAGCTCGCCACGATGTCCAGACAGGAAATGAGATTCAAACTGGCCAGACAGGAAAAGGAATTCAAATTCAAATTTTCCCGGGGCTTTTCCTGTGTGGCAGTTCAGAACATCCGAGCTCTTACTGCTGTCCAGAGCGTCAACAGAGTGGTGCACTGTGGGATAGCTCCTGGAGCTATTAGCGTCGATTTCCATCCACACCTAGCCTAATTCGACATGGCCATGTCGAATTTAGCGCTACTCCCCTCGTCGGGGAGGAGTACAGAAGTCGAATTAAAGAGACCTCTATGTCGAACTAAATACCTTCGCGGTGTGGACGGGTGCAGGGTTAATTCGATGTAACGGCGCTAACTTCGACATAAACGCCTAGTGTAGACCAGGCCTAAGAATCAAGCATCAATACCACAGGGCTTCCAGCAGCCAGGTTTAAAGCACAGATCTGAAGTGGAGCTCCCTGCGGCCAAGGTCCAGTGAGGAAGCGGAGGTGTAGGAAGATGAGCCCTAGTTCTCCTTTCAGTTCTGGAATATCGCCCCCGGGGCCAGACTCAGCCCACTGTTCCCAGCACGTCCCTTGCATAATGTGCTGGGGTGAGGAGATATTAATTACAGCCTTACCGCTTGCCTGTGTCTGCTGCCCTTTCAATCTTATGGCAGACCACTGTGGGCCTTCTAGCCAAAGGTGGAGAGTTAACCCCTTCCTACCAACCTCTAATTTCCCCCATTAGAGGGGGATAGCAAGTTAGTGACCCCATTCAGGATCAGGGCCCCACTGTGCTCGGCTCTTTTCAAGCATATTGCAAGAGACAGTCCCTGCTCCAATGAGTTTGCAGTCTAGACACTACAAACAGATACAGGCTACCCATAGGAAGGGTGCTTTGGGGGTTAATTCACTAACGTAGGACTTGGGTAAGCTGGTTTCAATTCCTGCCCCTGCTATAGTCTCTTGACCTTAGGCAAGTTGAATAGTCTCTGTGCCTCAGTTCCCCCTCTGCAATAATAGGGATAAAAACATTTCTCTCTATCACAGTTGATGCCTAAGTACTTGAGAATTAAGAACATAAGAACGGCCATACTGGGTCAGACCAAAAGTCCATCCAGCCCAGTATCCTGTCTGCCGACAGTGGCCAATGCCAGGTGCCCCAGAGGGAGTGAATCTAATAGGTAAAGATCAAGTGATCAGTGATCAGTTGGTCAGACACAGCAATGTCTAAATAGATTGAATGGGTGGTTACATCAGCCAGGTGCTTAAATGGAGGGTTCTGTGTCAAAGAAAGGGTTTTCTTTGTGTATTTTTACTCTAGTATACAAACAGACACATAAATAATTTGCCATGTGGGCCATGAGACCAGTCAGCACATTAAAACAGTTCCACTCCTTCCCCCGCTGTGTCTTTCTGAGCCCTGCTCAGCGTCTGAAAGAGACAGGCAGGGGAGCCCTTGTAAATGTATTATACAACTCTGCACCGTTGAAAGCAAACTCATTTTTGCTGAGAGCGAAGAGGAGACCAAACACAACAATTTTAATTGCCCAGTTGCTACAGTAAGGGAATATCCCACATGCTGTCTGTGTTCCCTGGAAGCGGCGATGGGGTGGAGAGACAGTGCTTGGCTGTAGATCCAGACTGAATTCAGACTAGAGTTCAGAGCGTGGATTTGAGGCTTACTCCGGGTGAGCCTTTGGCTTCTGGTCATACGGCACCGATAGCAAGTTAGTGACCCCATCAGATTTCCGCCCCTACAGCCAGCATGTTCAGCACTCAGAGCTGGGAGCAGCTTTTCGAAAGAACTCAGTGCCCTTGTGGGAGCCTATGTGAACGGTGAGAGTTTAAGCAGTGCTCAGCATCCAGGAATTTCAATTGAGAACAGGAATGGGAGCAGTTGGGTGCTGAACTCATTTGAAAATCTGGCCCAGCAGACTTTCTTTGGAAAGGCTGGCCCTGTGCGATGGAAATCTCAGGAGACCAACTGTTCTTGTAAAATGTCAGCCATGTAGGAATTGCCAAATTGGATCCGACCCAACGTGTAGATGTATCCTGTTGAGAAGGATTATGTTTCTGAACCAAAACCAGAAACGAGGTGCTTAGTGTTGCAGTTGCTAACACTGTGGGTGTGATCAAGAGTGGGTGCAAAATTAGGCCCACAAAATAGAGAGCAGCTTCATTCTGAAAATCAGGCCCATTGGGAGCAAGGTTCTAGACCTGATGACAACTATTGTGAGGGAAAAATCAACATGAAACTTATTAGTAATACGGAGGGAAGTAAAAGGCCTATGCACGCTTTGGGAGGTCACAAGGTGCACAATCATTAAGTGCAAATATGTGCTTGGGTGGGCTGAATTGCTCTTGGCCTTTGGTTAACCAGTTACAAGAACATGTTGTTAGCAGTCGCCTTTGGGCAGATTTGGTAAAAGAGGTTTTGTTTTTTTAACCTAGATCAGAAATCTCCTCTCAGCTGGGAAGAAACAGATGAATGATTTCAGCTATTTCTGATTAAATCTCCCCCTCTGGGGCCCAGAGCCTGGCATGAGAGAAAGCAGTGGCTTGGTCAGGTCTCCTACGAGGCCCATAGGAAGGGCCAAATCACTATCACCCACTGCATTTCACAGTAGATTTTGCAGGGGCTGAAAGCTGTGTGACACTTCAGGGCAGGTTCAGCTGAGGCCCTGGAGAGAATCAGCTCTGATTTAGGTAGAAATCATGTAACACTCCAACAGGTTTGCATGGTTCAGGCCCTGAGCCATGGAAAACTTGGAAGTTTCGCTTTGAGTTTTAGCATTTGTCCAAACTCAGGCCAGTGAAACAGGGAAAAAAGCATCGTCCCCTTCCCCCCTCCCCTTCCTTCCCTGCCTCACTTTAGTTTTCTTTGCCAAGAGCCAGATCCTGCTCTTGGAGGTATATGTGCAGCTCACACACTGACAGCCTTTGCTGATCTGCCGGGCTCTAACAGCTGCGGAATACTGGTGTCTCACGTGCTTTGGGGCAGGCAATGCGCTGTGAGGCGCATAGTGCTGGAGAGTGTGAAAGTTCAAGCTCGGGTAAGTGGGCCCCGTGGAGATCCTGCCAGGGGCCCTGCCGCTGCCATGAAAACGGGGAGGATTGCATCCCTCCCATCATGCCTCCAGGATCCCCAAAGAGGAGGGGTTGCTGGCTGGTGAGGAAACAGAAGCTAAGGCTGAAAAAAGAGACACCCCTCTGGAGCACATCCATGGGTAGCATTTCCCTCTGTGATAAGGGTCACCCTGAAGAGTTGGGAGATCCAGAACAGATCTTTTTTAACCCTTATCTGGCCATCTCCTTGGTGATGCTTTAATAGGGTGACCAGATGTCCCGATTTTATAGGGACGGTCCCGATTTTTGGGACTTTTTCTTATATAGGCTCCTATTACCTCCCAACCCCCATCCGGATTTTTCCCGATTGCTGTCTGGTCACCCTATGCTTTAAGTACTGGGCTAGATTCTACCCTGTGGACCACACAGGACTTGAGTGGGAGCCTCACGCCTCCTATCTAGGTACCCGTTACCACAGCAAACATCCAAGAGCACAATGTGGCCCAGCACAGGAATGCACATTGCTTGCTATACATAATATCAGCCTTATGGCTTATATACTCTAACTCAGAGCTACTGGCCTGGCTGAGTGTAGACTCAGTGATGATGGCTGCTCACCTAGTTTTTAATTAGGCAGTGGACTGATATCTGATGAACCGGGCCTACTCAGAGGAACACCTCTCGACACTGTACTGACTTCAGCGGCTGAATGCGCTGGCCCAGCAGCCGGAGGGAAGGAGCAACAGCAACACTAGCCACGTTGCCATTCATGTCCAGAATTAAACCCCCTCTCGCCCCAAACATCTGAACGACGAACCTCATCACCTGTGACGGGAGGGGGTGGGGTGGAAATCTAGGCAGCTTTGTTTTTCCAGCGTTACACAAAGTATTTCCTTCCTCCGGCAGATGTGCAGCTAAGCATTGGAAACAGTTACCCGTCGAGTTCAAACAGCTGCGCTTTGTGTCCAGGCTCAAGTTGTCAGTTACACAATTGAAATTTATGGGCCATGCAGCTTGTATTAATGGAAATCAGCATATATAGATATAGGGCAGAGGGAGAAGAGAAAGAAATAAACTCAGGCTAATTATCGACAAGCCCTTTCTTTGTCTGCTGGAGAATGCAGTTTGAGCCAATGTATGTGAGCCTTTCCTGATGGTACAGCATGAATGAATTTGCCTAATCACCTGCCATAAGTTTTAGTTCCTGGAAGGCTGTGGTCACTTTCCCCCGTGGAATTACAAACAGTCCCTGGCTCACAATATGACAGAAACTTAACGCAGTGGGAGCACCCAAAGATATTGCAGGAAATTGCCATTGCTATCAGAGTGCCCCTTACTCCTGGCAAATGGGAAAGCCACAGCTGAGCCCTACCTTTATAAAGCATTGAGACATCATGGTGATGGGTTCGGTATAAGAACACGGATTTGATTCCAGCAGGATGGATTCTCGGGCATCTTATGACCACAGAAAAGCTGGTGGAGAAATTCATGGAGAATTGTAAAGAGACTTTCATTCAAAGGCAAATTAAAACTTATTTCTGCTCAGATTACCCATTTAGCCCGTTGTGTGGGACTCATTCCACCCCTTGGCGGTTCACCTTTCAATCAGCGCCATTATCTCCTCTCATTATTTAAACATTGCTGATCATCTTTGCTTTCCCTGACCACAAAACAAACAATGAGTTCGGAGGCTCGTTCCTTCCCACCTGGCTAAAAATTTGCTGTCACCCCTTCAAATCTTTGTGGCTCTTAGAATTATTGAACCAAACTAACCTTTGCTTTGATGATTAGGACATTGATGTGGCTCCACTCAGGGTTAATTCTTATGTGAGTGACAGCTATCAATCTATCTGTTTCACAATCGTCACCATGATATCTGATTGCCTTTTGGTTTTTCTCAGATTTGTTTTCATTAAATTAATATTGTCCTCACTTCCCACCCCCCATGTCTTCTTTTGTTTTCCTCTCAAAGATTTCCCCTTTCTATACTCTGTCGGCTGACGCAGGGCCTGCTGTCTGATCCAGCAAATGAATAGGATGTTCTGTCCGGGGGAGGGGGGGGGCCCAAAACTTCCTGGGAAGGGTTGGATGGAATTAGGTCACTTCCTACTTTCTGCTGTTCTCTCCCAGCTTCCGGTCCAGTATAAGGTAGAAAGAAAAGGCAATCAAACTGGGAGCCCCAACGGGGCTCAGCATACAGTCTCACTCCCACAGGGAGACGTCGCTGGCATCCTTCTCAGGAGCCTTCAGAGTAGATCTGTCTTCCTCCCGTCCCCAGCCTCCCCATTCTGAGCTGGGTTGCTCCCTTTTCAACCCTTCTTGGCTGGAGGGGCAGGGCTACCTGGGGCCAGTGCTGTCCTTTAACCCCTTCTGCTCCAGTGCAGGGTTTGTATACCCCATAACACAGGGTTTTTTAAACAGGACATTTTTTATGGGAAATATTTGTTTCATTCAAAATCTTCCTGTTTTTTTTAATAAAAAAATGTGACTTTTTTGGATTTTGGTAGAAAAAAATGTTTTTTCTTAAAAGAAAACCCTTGGTATTTTTGAAGCAGCTCTGTTTTCTGTTGAACGCTTCCTGTCATTCCCTAATTACTAGGCTATTCAGCAGAGGAAAGTGGGCGGAACTCAGTGTCGACTTTCACTTTGCTGTTCACCTTTAATGCAACATTTCAAGGAAAATATCAATGATTCAAAAGTTAAATATGTAACAATGTGAGGAAGACGTCGGCCTAATTTGAATGTGCAAACCTGCAATTCCGGGGGCATGTAAATGAAATCTTCCAAAAGGGCCTAGGCCATCAGCGCTGATCTGCGCTCTCGGGTCGTGTGCGATCTGAGCTGCTGCCACTTGAGTATGAGCGGCATGATATGAAACAGAGGCCTCTATTAACTTATAAAATATTAATGGTACAAGAGCATCTCATCAATAAAACATGGAAATTGCAATTCTGTTTTGTAAATGAGTTTCTCCAAAGGTGAGAATCCTGCAAGCCTCAACTCCCTCATGAAAAGGTGGCATAATTACTATAATTTTAATGTATTTCAAGATGATTAAGGTATACTTAGTATACTAAAAATACCCTGCTTTTCCATAAAGGTGGTGTGGCTTCATGAGCTACACTGCCGGAGAATTGCTAACGCTCCACTGCCAGGCCTGAACTGCACATCAGGGCTTTGCAAACGGTATCATGGCCTCTGTCAATTCCTTTCCCTCTTCTTAGGGGAAGGTGTTTGACATCTGCATTTTGCAGACCTCTGCTTCAAAAGAGTGCTGTTATGGCTACTTTATTACAGAAATCAAGCATGGAACTACATATCCCATGATCCCCCCTGAGGTTCAGAAAGGAAATGGAGGAAGGAGAACAGGAAGTTGAGGAAGAGAGCTGGTGAGAGGAACATTTTTTACAGAGCTCGGAAACCACAATGAAGGAAGTTCACCACGTTATGTTTGTCAGGTACAGACAGCATCATCAGGTCCTAGTATTCAAAAATCATGAGCGAAGCCCTCCAAAAATCATGAGATTGGCATAAAAACCATAAGATTTTAAAATAATAAATGTACATGGGAGAGTTATTTGCCTTGACTCCAAGAGCTGAGCCTATAAAAAGCCTCATCAAATATCATGAAACTCAATAAAAAGGCAAGTGTTGGCAACACTGCGACAACAACCAACCATGTAGGTTTAGCTTCAAATAGCTTTTGTTTTCAGTTAAGGGAAATATCAGTGAAAACGAATCTTGTTCTTCCTTGTTCCTTTACTGAAGTCTCCCATGAGGTTGCACAGTGCATGTGTATCTGCTCTCTGATGGGCTCCAGGAACTCCGAGAACAAATTGGCTGCTATGTATGCACAGAAGCAGAGTTCTTAGAATTGGAAAACTGGTAGCTGAAAATAAAAGCAATGAGATTTCATAGCTACACTCATCACACTTCATTATGATTATTGTGTGCAGCTTAGTTAACGAAACCAGGTGAAACCTGCCTGTTTTAGTGACAAATCCGAAACTTGACCCAGGTTTCCGGAATGTTTTGCAGAAGTTCACAAAGCTTTCAATGAGCCTGGACTGAGCTTTGAACAAGGCTATGATGATTTATGGTTTTGGGTGGAAAATGGGTGATTTTGCCTTGTTTTCTCCCAATAATAGGGCAAGCTTGGCAGTTTGGGCTGAATTCTTGCATTGAGTTTTTGGGTTCTTTGGCATGCAAAATGCAAAGCAAAATTAAGGTCAACTCACACAAATGGAAACAAAAGATGCCATGAACCCCCATGATCTGAAGCTGATGGCTGTTGGACAGTTCCTAGCGTGACCATTGTGTGGTCATTATTGCAGAGATAAGCATTATAATTTTCCGTCTGGCTTTTTTCCTAGATCCTGCTTGGCACTTTCTTGGATGCTTTCTAGAGCTGGCATAACTCCTGGAACTGACGCAATTAACAGTCTTATTTCAAAATTAGAGGTGGGCCTGACCCCAAATTCCCCATCTGAATTCTGTTGAACCCCGGGGCATTTTGTAATCAGATCCGATCTAGATCTGAACTATGTGAGTGGCGTGTAATTCTGTATTGGGCCAAACCAAAATTCCCCATATCCAAGACTTTGAGGGAGTCTGTATGCAAACTTTGCAGCTCTAGCTCATTTATATTGAAAATTCTGGATTACAAAGAATCTTTTCCTTTTAAATAATCTTAGTGAGAGTATTTAGGCCATTTGGGTTAAGTGACTTGCATGTGACACCTTATGCAGGATGCCTCAGTATCAACCTACCCATTGAACTGGGAGGGGGAAAAAATCTCCTCCCTGCCTTTCCTGCTTGAGTCCTGACAGCTCGAAATCACCTGGCTGTTAATTCTGTGTTAAGCTTGCTTGGCTGAGCCTCTGGGCATATCCATAATTGCAGGGAATACTTTGTTCTCTCCAGGAGTGGAGTGCTGCACAGGAGGTAACTATACCCCCAGGAGCTGCATTCGTATCTCTGCTTCTCTCTCTCTTTGCATTTGGCCCACCAAGGGGTTGTTTTGTCAGCGATAAGTGATGCAGCGAGCAGGCAGACTGGTTTACTGAGCATATATAGGTGCTAGAGGGGGGAGGGATAGCTCAGTGCTTTGAGCATTGGCCTGCTAAACCCAGGGTTGTGAGGTCAATCCTCAAGAGGTCCATTTAGGGATATGAGGCAAAAATCTGTCTGGGAATTGGTCCTCCTTTGAGCAGAGGGTTGGACTAAATGACCTTCTGAGGTCCCTTCCAACCCTGGTATTCTATGATAATGCTACTTGTGGAGAGGCCTGTGCTTATCAGGTAGCAGCCTGCCTTGCTGAGCCCCTGGTGTCACACGCAACTGGGTTCCTCCTATACTTAGCTGACATCATGCTATGAAGGGGACTATTTGCTTTCTTTGCAGAAGCTCTCACCATCACAGTGGGGAGCTCCCGTCCCATGTAGAACAATGCCATAATAATCCGCACATTCGTTGCTTTGTTCTCCTCTTCCTCCCATTTCAGGATGAACCATTGGGGTGGGGAAGGGCCACTGGTGGGGCAGAGACACTGGCCAGGGCCTAGGCGATGGAGGGCACTGTGTGCGACCCATAGCAACTAGGGAAACGAAAGTGGTGGTGCGTAGGCAGAAGTTTGAGACCTGGTTGCAATGGGAGGGCAGCAACTGAGGACCTGGTATGGGGACACTGGGGGGGAAGTTTGGAGTGGAAAGAGCAGGCCCTGAATGCTGGGCGGAGTGACTGTGAGTTGGACAAGTTCAGAGCTGGGAAGAGGAGAACAGTCTAGCAGGGAGCAACTTGGGCAGCCACATGGCCTTGTGGAAACAGACCCAAGGAGCAAACTAATGTGACCCTTTAGTGAGCTGAACAGCTGCAAGAAGGGCACAGGAGGCATAAAGAACCTCAAATCTCCAGGGGAGGAGGGCAGCACCAGCTGGAGGACAGGGCAGCCTGAGCAGAGGCTGGGAGGGCAAGGGACAGAAGTCCAAAAGGATAGACTCAAATGGTGCAGGCAAAAGGGAGGTGGGGCCCTAGAGCAGGGACAGCCCCCTGCAGCCCCTTTAAGGGGCCAGGAGCTGAGAGGATCCTTAAAGGAGGAGGAATTGCAGGAGTCTGGTGGCTGTTGAATAGACCAGGCCTGTGATACAAAGGCTATGTCAGCTGGGGAGCAGATCTCCAGCATAGAGGGGAATATGAATTGAACCGTACGCCGGTGCGCTTGAGGGAGCTATTTCACATAGGGAGGCCGGGCGGGCGATACCTCGAAGGGCAAGGATAGTCCTGCAGCCTCCTACTGGACTGCCCCCCAGGGACATGGGGCCTTTGCCCCCTTTCCTTGCTGCCAGCCCTAGGCGATCTCCTTATTCCTACATGTTAGTGAGTGTTTATTAGGAAATCAGCACGGGCTAGAGGTGTCTATTGGGCCTGTTGTTTTTATGGCCCAGGGGGCATCATTTTGAAATATTTGGTTGTGTGGGGAAGTTGTGTCGCCATCCGTCACACTATATGTGATTATATTGTGTCCTGAAAAGTGGGGGAGTGGGGCCACAAAGCGGAGCATATCGACCTATGAAAAGTTGGGCTGTGTACAAGCCAAGGTCGGGAGGGAGGGGGGGAGATTTTCCCCTTACTTCACAGCAAATGACACCCCTGGTAGAGCTTGTGAGCTCGCAGTACATCTGGCACGCTGCCATTTTATATGAAAGGATTTGGCCTGATGCCACATAGCAGCTCCCTGCATGGGGCCGGCTTACAATGTCTCTCCCTCTGATACCCCCTTGTCAGTCCTGTGTCGGATCATGATGGGGGTATAAAGCTAAACACTGAGGACAAGGGCCAAGAAATTATAACACGTCAGCTGAAATGATTGTTGTGACACTGGCAAACTGGGTGCTAGCTCAGGTCAGAACCCAAGGCCAATTCACTGGTGTATTGATATAGATCAAAGCGAGTCATGGATAAGTGTGTGTTCAGATGTTTAAACTTCATGAGAACTAGTGGAATGGTACTTGTATTGTTTTCACTTATCTGTTCTTGTTGTAATGTAACAACAAACATTTACACTGTGCATACCCCCATTAAGCAAAACATCAAAGAAATCTTGTGAAATGCTAATGAAGGACATAAGGGCTTTGTAGCGGGATGGTTACCCGCTCCTGCCCTGAGGGGTTTAAAACAGCCCTGGAGGAGGGCTGTGGAAGGCCAATACGGCCTGGGCTGATTGGGAGGATGAAGGCTCAGCTGGGGCCACGCCCCAATCAGGGCCCAGCTGACCCTATAAAGACTTGAGCCAGGAGCTCAAGCAGAGAGAGATGGGTCTGCCTGCAGGGAGCTAGAGACTGGGTACCTGAGTGGAGCAGGGCTGGGGAAAGGAAGAGGAGCTGGGGAGCTCCAGCCTGGATAGCCCCAGGCTGTGGCCTAGCAGAAGGCCAAGGGATACTGGGGGTTGCAGAGGGCAGCCCAGGGGTAGGCCAAGGCAGCAGGTCCAAACCCAACCTTGCCAGTGATGAGTAGGCTGTTACTGCAGTCTGCCCCAGGGGGTGGGGCTAGATGATGACTGGCAGTAGCCTTATACTGAGGTGAGGTGCAAATAGTGGGTGGGGGTTCCCTGGGGAGGGGAGACCCTAAGACTGAGGGGTTACTGCTAGGGGGCAGCACCCCAGGTACAAGGGCACCAGGATCCAGGGAGGGACCCGGGGGCCAGAGGACAGGCGGATCACCGGCCTGCAGAGGGCGCTCCTGGGTCAATGAGCTAATTCCCAGAAGAGACCAGCAGGAGGTGCCGCAGGGGTGAGTCCGCTCCTCTACAGGCTTTAACAGAAAATGCTTATTTCAAAGCAAGTGGCCATTATGCATGGTGGTTGGACATTAGGAGGTTTTAGTTGTCTTCTGCTGCTCTGTGAAACTAGAGGAGATTTAATAAATTAAGGGTGGTTACAGTGATGACTCATGCAGGAAATTTCCAGTCTCTTCTCTCCCACATCTCTCCTGCAGTAAGCTAAGGGCAATATGCTTATTCCTTGCATTTGGAACAGTTTCCTATTGAGCATTCAACATATGAAATGCCTTAGCGTTTCACTCTGTGCTGTTTCAGAATGTCACCTTATTTGTATGTGGTCATCATCTGTATGGTGAAGTCCACATGAATAAATGTTATAGTTTAGTTACACCTGTATTAAAAACATTCATACTACATAGTGATGGGCATATCTCAAGACTTTGAGGAAGACCCCAACACTGATCCAAAGGTATCCACATTTTTCTACCTTAGGTGACCGGGTCAGGCCAGATGGCTACAGAAGAGTGATAGAAGGCAGATGTATTAGTCCCAGATTAAGTAGATCCCTTTTCCCTGGGTAAAGTAACAGGGGCAGTTCCAGAACAAGCAGGAACTTGCTAGAACTGGTTAAGGCAGGCAGGCTAATTAGGACACCTGGAGCCAACGAAGAAGAAGCTGCTAGACTCAATTAGGACAGACTGGCTAATCAGGACACCTGGTATAAAAAGTCTCTCACTCCAGTTAGTGAGGTGTGGGAGTAAGGATCTGGGAGTGAGAGGATGTGCTGCTGGAGGACTGAGGAGTACAAGCATTAACAGACATCAGGAGGAAGGACCTGTGGTGAGGATAAAGAAGGTGTTGGGAGGAGACCATGGCGAAGTAGCCCAGGGAGTTGTAGCTGTCGTGCAGCTGTTCTAGGAGGCACTCTAGACAGCTGCAGTCCACAGGGCCCTGGGCTGGAACCTGGAGTAGAGGACAGGACTGGGTTCCCCCCAAACCTCCCAATTGACCTGGACTGTGGGTTCTTCCAGAGGGGAAGATCTCTGGGCTGTTCCCCAACCCACATAGTGAATCTCTGAGGCAAGAAAATCCACCAATAAACACAGGACCCACCAAGATAGAGGAGGAACTTTGTCACACTTAGTAGACCTTAGGAGCAACTAAGCACCACCAGCATCAAAAAACCAACCGATTGTGTTTAGAAACAACCTGCCATGTGTAAGGAGAAGAGTGAGAGAGTCCAGATCTTCATGCTTTTCCACTCCTGTATTGCCCACAACTGCCAGATTCTTTTTCAGGATAGCTCATTTTCCATATTCTCTGTTCTTCTCACCAGTCATGAAGATAGAAGACATCCCCAACAACATCCAGTCCAGAACCCATTCTGCTTTATTTTAGCAATGACTAAACAAAGCCACTAAGCGCAATAGGTCCCAACCGCCAGAGACTTTTGCAGCTTCACTCTACTGTTGCAAAAAAACCAAACATCGTTCTAGGACATATTAGCAGAAGTGTTGTAAGTATGTCATTATGAGTGTAATATAATATCTCATTGAAAGGTGACAGGGCCAGAAAGAGTTAGTTAACTCACAGACTGACCTGACCCATGGTTGAACTTTAGAGACTGGTTAGGAAGATATGTAAATGAGTAGAGTTTTGAGATGCAAGTCTGCATTGTTAGAGAGAGAAGGGTAGGTGTTTGCTCAAGTCTTGCGATGTAAGCAAACAAGTCTTGTCTATTGCTATAGCTTTGATTCAAAGATCAAAAAAGGAATATTAACATTTAGGAAGACACTTGAGTGAAATAGTATTATTGTCTATATGTCTCTTTGAAGGTTGTGGTAACCTGTAGCTGAACTGTTTAATGGATAAATTATCCTGTGCTAATTGCCATGATGTTTAGGAGAAGGAAAGTTAAGCCTATTGTTTTCTCAGGCCAAAAGTCTGCAGGAAATGTATAAAAACCCTGGGACATGATCCTTCTTCATCTCAGATCTGCTTTGGGTTTCAAGAGGGGGAAACCTTAAGCCACAAGGATTGAGATCTCCAGTCACTGTCTGGAGTCACCCTGAATATGGACATTGGACTATAACCTATGGACTATATCTAAAAGGACTTTTGGCAACTACAAACTGATCTCTGCTATGTACCTGAACCTCAAGAATTGAATTAGAGTCTATATGTATATTGATCTTTTAACCAACACATCTCATTTCTTGTTAAATACATTTTAGTTTAGGTAATAAGAATTGGCTATAAGCGTGTATTTTGGGTAAGATCTAAGTTATCATTGGACCTGGGTGTGTAGCTGATCCTTTGGGATTGGAAGAACCTTTTCTTTTATATGATGAAATAAGATTTCAGTAATCATCATCATATCTGACATGTGTGTCTGGATGGAGGCCTGAGGCTGGGCATTTTAAGGGAACTGCATTGTTTGGACTTCTGAGTAACCAGTGAGGTACTACAGAAGCGGTTTTGTGCTGGCTTGGTAAACCTAAGTATTGGAATATCCACCAGCTTTTGGGGTTTGTCTGCTCCGTTTTGTTTGCAGTTCACCCTAATTGAGTGATCTCAGCTGGCTCCCAAGGGTAGTATTGTCACAATAAACACGAGAAGTAATTCTTCCACCCTACTCTGCGCTGATACAGTCTCAACTGGAGTACTGTGTCCATTTCTGGGCCCCACATTTCAGGAAAGATGTGGACAAATTGGAGAAAGTATAGGGAAGAGCAGCAAAAATGATTAAAGGTCTAGAAAACATGATCTATGAGGGAAGATTGAAAAAAATTAGATTTCTTTATTCTGGAAAAGAGAAGACTGAGAGTGGACATAACAGTTTTCAATTATATAAAAGGGTGTTACAAGGAGGAGGGAGAAAAACTGTTCTCCATAACTTCTCGGGATAGGACAAGAAGCAATGGGCTTAAATTGCAGCAAGGGTTACGTTGGACATTCGGAAAAACTTCCTAACTGTCAGGGTGGTTAAGCACTGGAATAAATTGCACAGGGAGGTTGTGGAATCTGCATCATTGGTGATTTTTAAGAGCAGGTTAGACAACCACTTGTCAGCGATGGTCCAGATAATAGTCCTGCCATGAGTGCAGGGGACTGGACTAGATGACTTCTCGAGGTCTCTTCCAGTCCTACGGATCTATGATTCTTAGCCAGCAGGTTGGGGAAAGGACGGCCCGCACCCCCATCCCTCGGTAGCCCTGATCCTCTTCCATCTACTACTGTGCCTCAGAGGCCAGAAGCCTTCCTGTGGTACACAGGACTAGGCACAAGCATGTGACCTTGTCATGGGATGTCCTTCTTGAGTGGGGCGGCAAGTAGGAAGTGATCCAGGGAGGCAGCCACATAACACCCCAGGGTGCAGGACTCATCCACCTACCTTTGGGTCCTGGATTGGAACCTGGTGGAGAGGGTGAGTCTGGGTTCCCCTAGCTGTCCCCTGATGGGGCAGGAGGCAAAAAGCCTAACCCAGATACCAGAGTTTCAGGACTAGGAAGACCCCATATCCCAGAGAGTCCTGCCTCTGGGACGTTGAGCAGGTGAAGTCTAAAGCCCCCTGCCAAGTATCGGAACTTTGTTGAACTTTTTACGTACCCTGGAAGGGGTGGGCACAACTTGTGACCCAGCCAATGGCTGAGTTGCAGAAGGACTGCAGGGCCGGAGTGGCTATCAACAGGGGGTGCCAAGACAGAAAAGTGCCTGTCCTGCCCTCACCTAACTACTAGGCGGCCCCTGTGGAGAGCAGACCTCTTCACAGACCTGCAGCTGTAGCTCCCAGTTTTAAAGGGCCCAAGGCCTGTAACAAGCACACCAAGGCCCAGTGTCCTGTTCCAGGGGGGTCTTTCAGTCATCCCTCATAAGGTCTGGTGTTCCCAGTGTCCCTGTGTAGCCACAGAGGTGACAGTGATGGGGCTGATACCAAGCCCAGAAACAATGTTAACAAGAAAGTCATGCGCTGCTCCTCAGTCCCAAAGCAAACTCATTTTCTGGAGAAGAATGATGCATTCTCCTGGGGGGAGGAGGGGGATTTTGTTTCACATTAAGGAGCAAATTCAGCAAATAAGTACATGCATCTCCCAAGGTGATTGCATCTACTAGAGCCAGTGCTGAAGTAGGTTCCATGTCTGACTTTGATGCTTATCCCATCATAAATATGAGGCAAAGGGCAGATGTCCTGCTTGGAAGGGAATCTTGTGGGTCCCCAGGCACATATGTTGATGTTTCACTAAGAGGTGGGTTTTGGTCACAATAAAAATAGTGGTTCAATATACCGTCTTTGGAAACCAGTAATATCTTCTGGCCTGGAGTATGGCTGTAGATCAAAGGCAATTATTTCTGCTACTATTGGGCTGGTTGATCTAATAATATGATCTAATAATAACATCAAAATAATGATGGCTCTTATTCTACAGAACATTTTTAAGTCCCGTTGATTTTAATGGGATTTAAGCACCCGTTTAAAGTTAAACAAGTGTGCACTAGGAATTTGTTGCCTGCTGTCAGAGGCCCTGCCACCTTGTTGCCCCCTAAGAAGGAAGGACAGGTTAGTGAGTTTGAACGTCCAGGGTTTGCCTAGCGAGGTCTCCCATGATCAGCTGCAGGCAGATCCAGCGAGAGTTGGTCCTCCAGCACCTAGAAGGGCCAGGAGCAGATTGAGGCCTATCGGGGTACAGCAGGCCAAATAAAAAAGCCTGGTAGCTTTTGCTGGGAGCCAACTGTGGGCCAAGCCAGGACAGGGAAGGAAGGCTCTCCCTGACCTAACCCAAGTAATCTGGCCCTGTGCGGGGCCTAACCGTGACAGTACTTGCCTGTGTAAGAACTGTTGTTTATGTTCTGGACTTTAAGGCCCAAGTGGGTATTTTGAGTTCAGTGTTAATTGGTGTTCTGTGAAACCTGAGTTGAGCCTGCTCTGTGGGGCACCTGGCTCATGTTAGCCCTTGGTAAGATGCTTAAGTACTTTGCCGAATCAGGGCCTTTGGTAGCTCCATCTCTGCTTCTTCCAGCATACCTTGTCTTTCTCATCTGTCTTTTAGCTGCAAGACCCTCAGGTCAGAGACTGCCATGAAATGGGCTTCACTTGCAATGCTGAACCCACGGGCAATACCGAAGTATGGCCCTATGGTATGACATGATATTGGTGCAATCGTTGCAATGCTACCGATGCCTCATGCTATTGAGCTGTGACAATGCAAAATGTCTCCTTCCTCGACCTCCTGTTCACCTATCTCAGTACAAGCTCTGCTGTGCTGCCATTTGGCAGTGGGAGTGAGAGGGAGGATATCTGAAGCAGCGAGATAAATATTTGATGTGGGAAATTGTGCAGAAGTTGTCTCCTCCCTACCGGAGTCACTTTCCTACCGTGTGTTTTCACTCAGCATCTTTGCTTTTTGCAATCAACATGCTTTGGTGGGTTGGGGCTCTGATAGAAGTGAACCCAAACAGCTGATGTTGAGTGGAGCTGACTTTGTACCAGAGGGAAGAGAAGATCCGTATGTTGTGCTCGTGGCAATGAAGGGATTCGTGCTCTCTGAAACAGTGGGAGATTTTCCTTTGAGTCTGGAAATGTGGTGCTTTTCTGTGGCCCACCCTTTCACCATGGGTTGAAACTTGTGAACCTGTAGGGAGGAGGGCTGGGCCAGTGGTCAGAGCACTAGTTTAGGACTTGGAGACATGGGAGCAAATCCTTGCTCCACCCCTGATTTCCTAGGTGGTGTTGGGCAAGTCACTTAGCTGATCTGTGCCTCGGTTTCTCTTCTTTCAAATGGGAATAATAGCACTTCCCTACCTGTGAGGATGATTACATTGGAGATTGTGGTGCTCAGATACTATGGGAATGGGGGCCATTTAAGCAGATAGGAGAAATAGCTTTAAATTTCCCTCTTTCTCTCAGCAGATCTCTTGCCAATTGTATACATAGGGACAGCTGAGCAAACAACCATGGACTGCTAAGTTTGGCACTGTCGGTACACATGATATGGACCATCACGTGCAGACATTCTCCCACTGGATGTGTCTAATAGAACTGCAATTCTCCTTAATAAAATAGCTATGGCTTTTTATTCTTTCTTCTACTGAGCATGCTCACTGCAGTCTAAACCAACCAAATGCTGGCTAATCAGTGTAGCCCTCCTGGAAACTGACTGGGCCCCTAAAACTGGCCAAAAAACTGGCCAATTCTAGCCTAATAGCAGCTATTCCAAAAGGGCCTTCTCCCCAGCCATGCAGTAGGGGTAAGGGGCTATATTCATAGTAGAGCGTGTTTGGAGTATCCCAATATCATTACAGTGACCATATCTTTGCTACCACTCATCTATTTGCCTCTTGCCTGGGGAATCACATCATTGCTTGTCTACACAATAGTCGTTCCAGATTAAGGCAGGGTGTGAATTTAAAGTGGGCTAGCTTTTGAAATAACTCCTTGCAAGGACTCTTATTCCAGAATAAGAGTGCCTTTCTCCAGTTTATGTTAATCCGCTTCCAAAGTGCGGTAAGGTCTTGTCTACATTTGAAAGTTAACGCCAATTAAGGTAGGAAATGAGTTTAAAGCACTCTAACTCTTCTTGACCAACTCTATAGGATAATTTAAACAGGAACAAGGCATGTTCTGGAGTAAAAGTGTCCACCCATGGAATTAGTCAGGAATAGCTATTCAGGAATAACTCCATGTGTAGACAAGCCCATGCTCACCAAACGTGTGCAATCCATTCACCGTGAAACACAAAACCACATGAAAGTTGTTTTCAGGGTTTGATACCAACCTGGGTCCATTTTTGAGTGAAATTGTTTTCATTGCGAAAACATGCACCATTTTCTGATCTTGTATGCTTTTGCAGCCAAATTACCACGTTCACAAAATTACACTGAAATATGAAACACGGATGGAATGAGAAAATGGGTAAACTGAAATCGCAGAAGGATTCACAAAACATCTCTAGAAAAATTGCCTAAAGTTTTGCACGGTGATATAAAATGCAATAACAAAATTAAAATTTTTATTTTGATAGAAAGTATAATACAACCAACTGCATGGAAATAAACCATTTTGTGAAAATAATAAAGAAATACAATTTAAATAAATATATATAACCTCTTTGTTAATGTCCTGACTCCCCACGGCCTTCCAGGCTGAGGAGTTATTTTGATCTGTGCAAAGTGGATCTAAAATATAATCATTCTGGCTTGGTTGTATTTTATGCCCACATTGCAATCACTTAACTCCGCTATCAATGACAACACAAGATGCAAGGGAGTGGAGCATCACGGCCATTAATCTTCTGGATCTATAGTAGTTGCCACTAAAAAGTTTTGGCGTAGCACGACGCAGTATCTGTGATATCACAGCAACTTCCTGCTCAAAGCAGAGGGGGAAAACTGCCATCATTTCGGCCTGGATTCTGCTTTGGGATCCAGTAATATGGATACCTGTCGCTGCAGGAAGTCCTGTGTTGACTCCTATCAAGAGTTAAAGTCAGCAACGTTCTCAAAAGAAATAAGATACAATGAGGATGATTCACCACTGGAAGATGGGATAAATTCTCTAACACGTAGTCTTTAAATCAAGACTGGATCATAGAATATCAGGGTTGGAAGGGACCTCAGGAGGTCATCTAGTCCAACCCAAAGCAGGACCAATCCCCAGACATATTTTTGCCCCAAATCTCTAAATGGCCCCCTCAAGGATTGAACTCACAATGCTGGGTTTAGCAGGCTAATGCTTAAACCACTGACCTATCCCTTCTGAAAGATAGGTTCTAGGTTGCTGGGCTCAGTGCAAGAGTCATTGGGAGAAATTCTCTGGCCTGTGCTATGCAGGAGGTCAGATGAGATAATCGTGGTCCCTTCTGGCCTTAAAAAAAAAAAAAAAATCTACCAGTGACTTCAGTGGGACTCCACGGACCTTGTTTGCATGATCTGGACCTTAAGTACCATTATCAGGTAACTGTGGGCAATATTGGCTCTTAAATGGTGACCACTGCATCTGTCTTCTGCCTACTGGGTTTACCTGGCCATTTTTCAAGCTACTTGCTGTAAGCAATCATGCTACCAAGTAATATGATGAGACACTAACAACCTCCCCTCCCTATCTCCTTCCCTGAAACGAGGCTGCTGCAAAGGCATTGAAACAAATGTGTCTGGAATCTCCTGAGACCCATCCCGCGCTGGCTGGTAATGAGAGGGGGCTCTGTTGTCATTTTGCTCTACAGCGCTCTCTTGCTTTATGCATAAAATCCTGCTAAACGGAACCAGTCCCCTGGGCTCCATGTGAGAGCTCCGGCAGCATGGAGAAGGCTTGAGAAGTGTGTTTAAAGGTTGCCGTAGTGATTGTAACAATAGCATTTAAAAATGGCTCAGGCAGTCACTTAATGCCACATGGCTAGAGATTCCGTGGACGCTCAAGCTGTGACCTGATTTGTTACGGATACACAATAAATGCCCTAAAGGGGGTTTATTACGTTGATTGATGTGTGTGTGATGTATAGTAATGGCATGGCTGGGGTAGCAGCTCTTTGTGGACCTTCTCAGCACCCTGGCATGGGCGTGGGACTCCCGGGGGTAGGGAGAGGGAAGTCTCTGTCTCATGTGTCCAGGGTGCAGGTCCTGCAGGCTTAACCCCTTCAGCGACGGGGGGGCTGGAGGGGCTTAGCCCCAAAATGTTCCCAAGCCAAAAAGTAAAGTCAGCTTCCTACTAAGTCATCCCCAGTCTCCTAAACAGTTTCTTAGTTGAGTGTCGCTCTCTCCTGGGGGCCGAGTGCTTCTCTCCCAGTGGTTGCCCTGGCTAACAGGCCTGTTTCTCCATCAGCAAAGCTCCCTTCACTCAGAGAGGCAGAGCTCTGCCCTCCTTCCTCACCAGTCAGCCCTGAACGGAGCCAGGCTCTCTTCTTTTATTCCCCCTCCAGGCTTGGTATTGGCCACAGGCATAGATGCTGACTTCGTGGGTGCTCCAGGGGTGGAGCATTCACTGGAAAAAAATTCATGGAGCAATTCACCGGCAGCCCCCATATCTGTGCCTCCTCCTCCCCCCAGCACCTCCCACCCGCCATGATCAGCTGTTCTGTGGCGTGCAGGAGGCGCTGGGTGGAGAAACGGGGGAGGAGCAAGGGCCAGGCATGCTCGGAGGAGGCGACGGGTGGGGTGTGGGGTGGAAAAGGCAGGGTTGAAGTGGGGTGTGGAGTGGGACAGGGGTGGGAAGAGGCAGGGTGGGGGTGGAGCCTGTGGCAGAGCCGTGAGGAGCTTCCCCCCCCCCCCCAGCACATAAGTGTAAATTCTATAAACTACTGGACAATCACTGGGGTAATTGACTATGGTTTTGAAGAAGGACAAGATATTTTTCTCTGACAGCCAGAGTAATGTGTGATCACTCATAGGCAGTAATCAGGGAAGTCGAAATTGGCATTACACCGAGAAGTCAGAGCCCTGAGAGAATTAGCTTACCACCTCCTGAGTCGGTCGTTATTTTAGGGCAGGTGAGGCCCCCTGGTAGGTAACATGGGGGAGGGGGAAGAAAGTCAGAGTGCCGCTTGCAGTCCTCTCTCACCACACCTATAATCCCAGCATTCCCTAGTCACGATGCCTGCTTTGTCGGGGCTTTCTTAAAGAGGACATGCCATAAAACGCTCGGCCTGTTTTAAAAGATGGTTTATTAATAAAGCATGTCTCAAAAGTAGTACTGTAGTAGGTGATTGGTATTTAATGTTGGTAATGTTGCAATTTATAGTTCACAGGGATTTTTTCTGTCCAGTGTCACGTTATTAGTAAATGTGCATATGTCTCCTGATTTTCAGCTCTCTGGTGATCATACCCATTTTGCACACCTGCATGTGTCTGCAAATCCCTAGTTATGTATGTGCATGTCTATGTGCACACAGCTACCTAGCCATGGGTGCATACGGATCAGGAATTCATGTGCATGTTCAGGTTAGTGTGTATTTGGCCTATCTGAGGACTAAAAAATCTGTTCCTTAAATTCCTGCTTGTCTATTAGTTTTTATTTAAAATGTTAAACCCACCCAGCCGTTCTCTGATGGTTCCCTCTTGCCTGGTGCACCGCCCTCTTTAAGTCCTTCCGTGTTCCCTAGATGTTTTCCTTTTCCTTTCTCTTTGTGGATCCCACCCTGTGCCTGCTCTAATTTCAGCCTGTGCTGATCCAACCCTCTAGCTGGCCTCTGGATTGGAGAACCAAGAAAGCATAAAGCTTCCTTTATTCCCCTGTTGGGTCCTTAGCATGACCAGACCCAAGAATCAGGAAGCATGTTTCAGGGAATTTTGTCTTGCCTTTCTTCTGCAGTCTTCTCCCTGGGCCAGATGAACTATACAAGGAGCCAGACTAACGCAATTCATAGTGAGGGCCTGACCAAAGTGCCTGGACTCCAGAGGGTTTTGGATCAGTCCTTCAGTCAATAGCTCATTTAGTTTGAGTAGAGCCAAGCAACTTCACTGTTGATGCTTGTCCTTAGCTTTAGCCACTACTGTACCATCTTTGCCCCCAAGTAATTGGTAATAAAATGCCACCCTAGTCCTCCATCTGGCTTTCTGAGTGCCACCCAGGACAGCCAAGTTACCTCTCCGGCTCCCAGGCAGTTGTCTTTGTTGCTGTCAGCCAACCTCATTCTGAATGAGGGCTTCCAGCATTTCCCTTCTGATTAACAACATGCAGCATAATGAAAAAACTTGTTTATAAACAATCCCAGAAGCAGTCAAGTTACCAGAGTTTGACCTATTTTTTTTTTTAAAAACTAAAAATAACACTTAGCACCTATATTTTTCCAAAGCAAAGTACAAACACGAGCTAATCCACACCACATCCTAAGGGGGCTAGGAATAATTATTATCATCATCCACTTTGTAAAGGCAGGGAATTCAGGATAGACTAGCCCAGGGGTTGGCAATGTTCGGCACGTGGCTCGCCAGGGTACTTACCCTGGCGAGCTGCGTGCTGAACGTTGCCGACCCCTGCACTAGCCCAAGGCCTCGCAGCAAGGCCAGGTGGAGAACTCAAGGAGTTCTGGCGCCTCACCCCAAACACAGACCACTAGACCACAGCTACCTCTGAAAACCACACGTTCCTCTGTTAAAATCATTTAAAGAAATTAAGAGCTCTTGATCTTGCAGTCTTTGCTCAGGCCAAATTTCCATTAAAATCAAGTATTGCAAAATGGGGCCCAAAGGAAACAACTTAGTGTTTTCAGTTTAAAAAAACCCCACAGCAAATAATTGTCCCAAATCAAATCTATAGCATTTTCAGGAAGAGAACTTTAGAAATGTTTCCTATGACTTTTTAGCCCAGCTTTGTAATTTTTCTCTTTGGAATTTCTGACACACTTAAAGCTGAGCATTTTTAACCATATATCCTATAAAACAGTGTGACTTTTAATTTCCAAACTAGAAGGTTTAATAAAAAAATCCACATGGGCTGATAAACTTTGAATATCTGTTCCAATTCTCTTTATTGCTATACCATAAAAGCTTTACAATGGAGGACATATAGGTCCTTAATTAAAAGTATTAAAAAATTTGCAAGTGAAGAAGAAAAAAATACAGCCTCGCTAATAACTAAATTCTATTTATTGCAATGTATTTTTGGAGTAGAAAGGAAATGTTTAAAAAATAATTGGACTTTTAGAAGAGCTGTAATGAAATACATAAAAACATGATGTTAAGCAGTGAAATTGTTACAATTACTATTCCCAAGCTTGCAGTTGAACCATAAATTGATACTTCATGGGACTGCATTATCACAATATTGCACTGTGCAATTAATTGCATGGGCAGATACAGCCGTTTTCGTCACAGAGGAATATGTCAGCACAGGCCATTTTGTTACATAATATTTATGACCAGAGTCTTTTTTTTAGGACCGTACCCCCGGCAACAGCCCAAATCAGTGTCACGCGGTATCCTTAATTCTCATGGAGAAGCAACAAAAACCTGCAGACACTTGTGCCTGGTGAGATCATAAAGAGAAAAGGCCTGAGTCTCCATTTAGATGCACCAGTGTAACTCGGGAGTAATTCCATTCAAGTCCACGGTATTGCACCACTATCCAACCAGAGTGACAAGAAGAGAATCAGACCCGGAGACGGTAGCTGTGCCCTAGGTTTTTCATAGGTCAAAAGGGGCCACTGTGATCATCAAGTCTGAACTCCTGAATATCACAGGCCAGAGAACTGCCCTGAAATAATTTCTAGAGCAGATCTTTTAGAAAAACAGCCAATCTCGATCAACAGAAAGTTGCTGGTTTAACTGGGGCTTGGACCCAGGACCTTCTGTGTAAAGGAGCTGTGGTGATCACTATACTACGGAACCTTCCACTTAGGTTTTCTGTTTGGTGGGGATGCCTTACAAATACTCTATTGGAATGCAGCAAAACAGCCTATAAAATGCCTCAGCTGAGAAGCAACATTTTAATAAGAGGCATAAGCTTCCTGAGTGAGTCAACCAGTGGAAGGGCAGTATTGGGCTTATCAAGGGAAAATTACATTGCTGGGCCTGATTATCCTCTCTCACTTGTGTAAATGAGATGCAGCTCAGTTCAAGTTAGTGGAGAGAAAGTGGTACTCAGCCAGTAGGAGAGGGGAATTAACTGTATTTCATTACTTCCTGCTTCAGAAGCCTTTGGGTTAGATTGTGTCTTGTGGCACAGCCCTGTGTAAGAATTTCCTTCCTTGCTCCCTGTAATGATATAGGTTTACTTGCAGTTTATTAGTCAACCACTAAGGGTCTCTGTCTGCTGTGTAAAGTCCCTGGTAAACAAGGGAGCCAAAGCTGGAACTCAAGCTATGTGGGAGCCTGTTTCTGTTTTTTGTAGCTGTTTAGGACTGTTTACATATATCATGACCCTTCCCTGGGGAAAGTAACCTGCAAATTACTAGTACCCTACCCTGTATGGAGCTCAACTGTGTTGGCTGGTTCATAAGAGGCAAAACCAGGGTTCTGCCCCACTGTACATGGGGTGGGGAAGTAGCAACTATGCTCTCCAGGATCTTAAGGTTGATAGCTGTACCCTAGTAAAAAGGTACCAGAGGATCTTTGACCCATTATAGTCAGTGTAGTAAATTCACATTTCATCAGAAAGATGGCACATTTTCACAAATGCTTCCTAACTATGCTGGGGCACTGAGCAAGTAGCGAAGTGGGGGAAGTCAGTTGTGACTCCTGGCAAGTCTATCCAAGCACTGACCCACCCTGGCTTGTAAGATGGGGTTACAGTTGGTGTGAAACTGTACGGTCATTTAGAAGAGTGACAGCAATTGCTAAGCAAGCTATTTCTTTACTATAAATCATTTGGGGATTTAAAAAGACACTGGCCTTATCTTTTAATTAAGGATCAGTTTGGTTTCAGAGTGAAGCCCAATTTTATGTATTCAGGCCCTCACCACCCTTCATTGACATCATCCCATATCCAACTGCGTTTTCTGTTTCATTGTGTTTGGCGTGCGGTGTCACAAAATGGCTCTCAGCCCAGAGAGCACGGACGCATTAATGAGAGATCAGTCATGCCAAAGGGCTTGATTCTGCCTGGAGCAAAGTACCCTTCACTCCCACTGATTTCGAGGGGATTGCAAAGCACTCAACACACTGCAGGATGGGGCCCTCACAAAACAGCTCCTATTGAAGTCAATGCAGAATTCCTTTACATTCAGAAGGCGCTGGTACGGCCCCAAAGAACTTAGTACGTAAGCCGTGAAGAAAAGAATCCCGTAACTTTAGGAAGTCTGAGCCTGCAGCACTGCACAGAAGCCTAAGCAGGCTGCAAAGTCAGGAAGTGGGGTAGATATGGAGGTTGGGGAAATAGAGCGGATGAAGAGTTGATGTGGCCCCCCTGAGGAGGTGCAAAGACGTCTTCAAGTCCGCTGTCCCTTCCCACCCAACCTCCTGTCCAGGGTGGAGGAGGGCACTGAATTTAGATGAGTCTACATTGTAAGCTGTGTGCGGAGGAGCTGGAAGAAGGGGTAAATTGAGTAGGGGCTGATTGCCTTTAATGTAAGTGACCCTTCCTTGTAGTCTCCTGTTAGTTGTTTTCCTCTCTTCTGGCCCTTTGGCATGGACATTACAGCCCCTTAGCTTCCCTGCATGTCAGTTAGCCAGGGTGGGCCAAACGCAGGCGCGATGTGTATGAGGCTGTGGGTTACATGTAGTTGGAGTGGGGTGAGTCTAAGGGAGAAGCAAATCTTCTCCCCGACCTGCCCCCACTCCAGGAGAGCTTTTAACCCTAGCGCTTCTCACGGTGCTGCCAACTAACCGCCATCCACGATCCGGTGCCAGTGTGCCTGGGTGGGATGTCATGGCAGCTCTCGCTCTGCGCCCGTAAGGAATCCATCCCACGGTGCATTAGGCCATCTGCTGTTTATTCACAACACGTAGGAATTTAAAGAGCATATCAACGGGCAGGGAGTGAGAGGAATGACTCAGCCGGGCTGAAGGAATGCCAGCACTCAGTGCAGGAGCTAGCAATGGGACACCGTTGCTGCGTGCAGGCAATGGGCCGGAACGTGGGCAGCATTGAGTCTGAACTGCTAGGGGCAACTCTGCAATGAAACCGGGGCTGCATGACTTTGTCATTGGGTGTCAGGGCCCTTCCTGGACCTGATTCCCCATTGCCCTGGACCTCATGCACAGTGGGAATAAAATACTGCTCCATCAGAATGGAAGCATTTTACACTTTGCACTGGTGTAAATGACTGTCAAAGCCCCTCATTTCCATTCCCTGCTGACTTGTTGTATGACTGTGGGCAAGTCACTTCCCGTTACTTGAGGGCAGGTACGCATCAGAATCTTCTCCCAATACTAATACCTTATTTCAGTCAGGGAACCAGGATAACCTAAGTCAGCAAAACAGTTTTTTGCTGGTATAAGCTGCGTCTCCACTAGGAGGATTTGCTACCATAGCTATACAGGCAAACCTTTTCTAGTGTAGACCTGGCCTCAGCTTGCCAGTATGTAAAATGGGGATACCACCACCGCCTTATCCCGAGGGTGTGGGAGTGTTGTGAGGCTCTGTTAATGGATGTGCTCTAACTTGAATGGAGGGTGCAAATCAGTGTATGATTACAACTTGGGGAGGGCACAGCAAATCAATGAAGCCTGTAACCTTCAAAACCCTTCACAACTCAGCCCTGCCCTATCCGTCCATCTTCTTCTTATCATGATGTCAACCCCTGCCTGGGGTCTGCAGCAATTCCAGCTTCGTTGTCCCACCTGTTTCTCCTGCTACCACCTCGCACTTTCTCCTACACCCCTCCAATATATATGAGAAAACCTCCCCGTCAATATCTGTAATGGCACTAGTTCATCATTAGCATTTAATATTCGTAGTGCGGGAGCCACATCTGACTGGGAGGCCCCAGTCATGGACCAGGATCCTATTGTGCTAGGCACTGTACAAACACAGACTAAACGGATGGTCCCTGCCCCAAAGAGCTTGTGATCGAAGTATAAGACAAGACACAACAGTTGGATGCAGGCAGACTGGAGAGCACCAGGAAACATCTGGCCCAAGAGCAAATGGGGATAAACAGGCCATGAGTGAATCTGACCTGGAAATTAGAAGAAGGTTTCTAACCATCAGAGGCGTGAGATGTTCTGGAACAGCCTCCTAATAGCAGTAGTGGGGGCAAGAAGCCAGACTAGTTTGAAGATGGAGCTTGCTACATTTATGAATGGGGTTGTATGCCAGGGTTGCTGGGAACTGGTTTCAGTGACCCAGGAGGTCCCTTCCCGTCCTTTGTTCTAATGAGATTACACTGGTCAGCGTGACAGGCAGTCATTGAGTCCAGCAGCTGCCTGACCTTTGTGGAGTTGTATCCTCCTCTCAGTCCCTCCTTATAAGTTGCCTGTCTCCAGAGTTGAATGTAAGGAGTACAGCTGAAAGCGGAGGGAGACCACCCCCTCCATGCTCTCCTTTGGGTAATCGTAACGCTGATAGACCCTGGTCATCAACGGGTGGGATTGAACCTGGGAGCTTAGTGCATTAGCTTCTACAGCATGAGCTAAAAGCCATATGACTGCTAACTAAGGCTGTAGCAGACTCATTTATCTCTCTAAGTGGTCTCGGTGCCACTAGATGGGACAGAACACCACACCCAGGCGGTGTGCGGGTTACATAAGCACACTTCCCTACCACTCCCCACCCTCCATGGCTGGGGCTGGGAGAACTCCCCCTTCAATCTACTTCAACTACTGCCTTTCTCATGACGCCTACAGGAAACGGCCACCTGACAAAGTCTAGCCAGAGCGTGAGTTGTGATTGCTACTGATCGGCTACGCAGCTGGGCTGTGCTAAAACATCCCGTCCTTACTGCTGTCCCCCTATTCTGGGCCATGGGTTTATCTGCCTGCTTTTTACATCTTGTTGCTTAGATTTTTACCTCCTTGAGGCAGAGACTGTCATTTACTCCGTGTCTGTTCGGTGCCTCTTACAGTGAGATCCTGACTGGGTTGAGGCCACTGAGTGCTACCATAATACAAATGTTCACTGATAATCGTATGGTCTGTCTCAAGCCACTCAAGACTGATACAAACTCTCCGATGAAATGCAAGCTTTAAAGAGCAGTTCAGAAAAGGTTTAACTCTGTATTATGGAAAAACAACAGTTGGATTTTGGCCTTTTTTGGGTGGAAGGCTGCAGGAAATATTTTCCGGCGTGGGGGAGTAGCTGGTAGGATGTGTAATACACTTTCTATGCAAACGTTCCAGCCCGCTTCGCTGCTCAGCCGCTGCAGGAATGCAAGGCCAGCAGGAAAGTGCAGCTGGGAATCTGCAATGAAAAATTTTGCAGACGCTTCAAAGAGCTGCTCCTTTCTAATCTGTTTCACAGGCTACGCCTGAGACGTTGTCAGTGGTGGGACAGGCCACGGGCTTTCAGGGCAGCGGTCTCAGTGGGAAAGCGACACAGGGCTAACTGTGAATAGGGATGAAGATGGCGAGGAAACCCTGAGGCTGCTGGGAAGGGTGCAAAGCCTGGAAGGTGTGATCTCCAGGAACAGGAATGGAGAAGCCACTGGTTAATAAGGACACATCAGTAATGTTTTATGCTCTAGTTCAAAGGAGGCCACAGCCCCATGTTTGTATGCATCTGTAGTGGTCCCTCGCTCTTGAGTGGCGAGGAGGCCACTCCGCCTCACTACAGGCAGACAGCAAGGAATAGTCTATAGGGGAAGCTACAGCCCTCTGGATAGGGCCGAGCCACAAATAGTCTTTAGCCTGCAGCCATCTGGCGGGGGCAAACAGTAATTAACCATCTATAGGGGAGTTCTGGCCCTCAGGGCAGGGCAGAGCACAAACAGTCTATGGCTCCACTGCCTTCTGGCTGGGGGTGAGCCCACAACACAGCCCAGGCCAAAAAGAGGGAGTTTGGCCACCACCCCAGGGGTGGGGTCAGTGGCAGGGGGAGTAGGGGGACCTGGGCCCACCCTACTCCACTGGGTCCCCTCCCAGTCCAGGGCCCTAAGAGTGGCAGATGGATCCTCCACTGTGTCAGTAGAGATCCTCCTGAAACACACTGACTCCCTCTCCAGCAGCAGAACTGGACTAAAATCTGGTTTCGCTGGGCTACTTCCTACCACAGTGTGGGTGTTGGGCTCCGTCGTCCAAAGGTCCTCTGTCTCCTCGGGGCATTCGTCTGACGGTGGTCCTGGCAGCTCCTCCACAGAGCCACTCTGGGAAGCCTAGCCTTTGCTGCTGAAGCACATGGCCCACACACTGCATCTTTTTGGCAACTGAGCAGGAGAAGATCCAGAACAATACGGAGATAGGCTGGAAGGAGGAGCAGATTCGACCAGATAGTATGCAGTGCAGGCAAGAGTCGTACTTTGGGCTCCCTCTCAGAGTCCCGGGTCCTCACTTCTGCTTGCTACAGCCCAGCCAAGTGGCCACCCAGCCTCAGAAAACTAGCCAGTCCCTGGGTGACAGCCTGTGGGGATTAGCTAGTTCCCTGTGGGCTCTGGAGATCTAGGGAGGGGATACAGTGGGAGGTAAAATTTCACATCTTTGCTGCTGCCCTTAATGAATGTGGCAAACGATTTCTGCAAGGCGGGACCCATGGCTAGCACCCCAGAAACGTCTGTCTAGGGCGGGAAGGTGACTCCTTGCAACAGAAAGGCCAGAAACTTCTATGGGCCAAATGATTCACACCCCACTGCAGGGGAGTTGCCCCAAGAGTAAATTTGGCTCCATGCTTTTAGAAGTAAAATCTACATCGTAGAGAAAAGAGCGATGGAAGGAGCTTTCCCAGAGTGAGGCCGAGTGTGTACTTGTTTCTCAAACTAATATTAAAAATAACATTAATTTCCTAGGCACTGAACAATACCAAGGCTGGAAGTCACCTAAATAAAGACTCCAGGGTCTAATTCACCTGTGTGCAGTGGACCAGCACTGGGCACTCAAGATGCTAAGAATGGCCACACCTGGTCAGAGCAGAGCTATCAGTGCCCATCAGTGCCACACCTGGTCAGAGCAGAGCTAGCCAGTCTCTCGTGCCCATCAGTGGCGTGAACCAGTTGCTTTAGAGGCAGGTGTAAACAAACTTGCTGGAGACGGTTACGGGATAACCTGCCTACACTCTGGATATTTCTTTGGATAGCAAAAATATCCAATTTCATTTTGGAATCCAGCTAAGCTCTTGGCTTCAATCTCTTGTGACTGAGTTCCACAGGCTGATTCTGCTTTGAGTAAAGCATATTTCCTTTGATCAGTATTTTGAGGGTTTAAGTAGGACTTATATGGTGCATGGACCTCAGAGCTGCCCCTCTCTGTCAGGAATCAGGGCCTGCAGCCAAGCCTGGGACCCAATAATTGAGCTACTTCTGAACGTCTTGAACAGTCATGTGTGAATTTTGATAAAGTGAGGAGATGGAGGCTCGGGCCTTCCAAAACCCAGGTGATCTAGTTGATAAAGTACCGGCCTAGAAGCTATGAAGTCATGACTTCTGCTGCCATTGGTATAATAATACTTTGCACTGACATCCTGTCTGTACAAACATTACTTAGCTACAATGTTTGTAAATATAAATAGCCCCATTTTACTGCTGCAAAAAGAGATGCTCATAAGAGCTTAAAGGGCCAATTTCCAAACCTGAGCACCTAAACGTGGGCACCCGAATCCGTATTTTGTGTGTCTAAATACTGAGCTAGGTGCCCAGCTTTGAAAATGGGGTTCTACCCCCTTAGAGAATAGTCCGATAGAATTTTCAAGACATTAAACCAATAGGATTCGGTAACAATTAGTCTAAAAATATAGAATGTAACCGAACGATTTCTCTTCTGCAGGATTCTATAAATTGTTTTAAAAATTAAGCAAATAATGTAACAACCCCCTGCCCCAACCTCCCAGCAAAGCTTCATCTATGACTATGCTGCTCAGATCTTCTAGCTAACCGGCCTTTTCACATGGGATTGCCCATGACTGGGGATCAATGGAGACATTCACTTTGGAGGGAACTTATTCACAAAATAACAGCTTGCGTCTCTGATGAGTTAAGCTTTTCCATGTTAACAATTTATTACTGCTCCTGGGACTAGAATACTAAAGCCCTATTCACTGCTCTCCTGGCCCCAGCGAAATACTTTCAAAAGTGGGCAAGGATCCACATATCTATTCTCTCTGGGGCATGATCAGCAATGGCTTCTCAAGCTCACTGGTCCAAAACTTTTTTGAGTCTGTTTACTACAGGTCAGCCGCTGCACTACTGCACAAACTAGAGCCTTTCTAGAAATCTCAGAGCTCAATCTGCTAAACAAAACCGCACCGAAGACGGAGAATATACAGTTGAGGAAATCTTCTCTGGAAGAGGAGAGAGGCAACTGAGATTCAGGGAATGAGCAGAGGTGGGTGTGCTTATGGGAAGTGCCCAGAGTTATGCCAACTCTTACGATTTGATCATGAATCTTGTGATATTTACGGTGATATCCCAGCCCCATTGACTTCACTCGAGTTAGGGTTTCCCCGTTGGTGTTTTCTTAAAGCCCCAGCTCCTGGAGTCATATGATCACATGAGAATCTCAGGTTTCCATTTGTAAATGAAAATAAGTTTCTAGTGCTCAAAGCTGTGGAGAAAAGCTTGAAAACATGAACCGTAAGACCAGAAATCAAAGAAAAAGCACCCCACATTTTTTATTTTTTTTTAAAATCTCACAACGTTTTGAGGACTGACTCTGATTTTTGGATGCTTGTTGGCAATATCGTATAGAGATTCTTGTTTTTTCATCTGTAGAGATATGGGGCTTGATTCAAAATTGCCACTATGGCCTCTCTGGCAGAGTTAAAGGGGCCTTAGACTGATGGTAGTTTGTGCTAGGATGGGGTAGGGGACTTAGGGTAGGTTGACGTTGCGGGTAGGCGTACCTGTGCAAGCTTTAATCTAGCAAGCATGGCAAAAAATTTCAGTGAAGCTGCGACGACACAGACCCTGGCATGGGCTAGCAATACAAGCATTTATGCAGGGTCCCGGGCATGATTGGACAGCCCACACTGATGCCTACACTGCCATGTTTTCATTGGTACTTGTAACCACACTAGCTAGATTAATGTCTGCCCCCGCTGCAGTCACCCCTCTGATTGCACTACAGACATAGATCGGGGTGGGCAAACTTTTTGGCCCTCGGGCCACATCAGGGTTGCGAAACAGTATGGAGGGCCGGGTAGGGAAGGCGGTGCCTCCCCAAACAGCCTGGCCCCTGCCCCCTATCTGCCCCCTCCCACTTCCTGCCCCCCTCAGAACCACCGACCCATCCAACCCCCCTTCTCCTTGTTCCCTAACCAGCCCCTGGGACCCCACCCCCTATCCAATCCCCCTGCTCCCAGTTCCCTGACTGCCCTCCTGAACCCTATCCACACCCCTGCCCCCAACAGGCCCCCCAGGACTCCCACCTCCTATCCAACCCCCTCCCCCCCGTCCCCTGACTGCCCCCTCCCGGGACCCCCTGCCCCTAACTGCCCCCCTTGAATCCCACCCCGTATCCAACCCCCACCTCCAGCCCCTTTCGGAATGTGGCCCTGCAAACATGGACGGAGGACTCTGGAGGAGCAGGGGCAGCTGGAGAGAAGCGGCAGTTTCCCCTTTAAAGCGCCGCTTCGCTCCTCCTGAGTCCTCCGCCCACATGTGCAGCGCTCCTGCCCCCCGCACCGCCTGCCTGCTCCCCTGAGGCTGCTCCCCTGAGCCTCCCTCCCTCTTCTCCCCTGCCTCCCCCGCCCCGGCGGAGGGTGCGCAGGTGCTGAGCTGCCTGGCGGCGCAGTGAGATGAGGCTGCAGGGGAGGGGGAACAGCTGGGGGCTAGCCTCCCGGGCTGGGAGCTCAGGGGCTGGGCCCGCGGGCCGTACTTTGCCTACCTCTGACATAGATTCATGGATTCCAAGGCCAGGAGAGGTCATTGTGATCACCTAGTCTGATCTCCTGTTTAACACAGACCAGAGAACTGCCCCCAGATAATTCCTAGAACAGATTTCTTTAAAAAAAAAAAAAAAAAAAAATCTAATCTGGATTTAAAAATTCAGTGATCGAAAATCCACCTTGACCGATGGTAAATTGTTCCAATTTATGGTTCATTACTCTCAGTTAAACATTTATACCTTATTTCCCGTCCTAATTTGTTCTCCATGTAGATACTTATTGATTGTAATTAAGTCACCTCATAATCTTCTCTTTGTTAATATAAATAGATTGATCTCCTTGAGTCTATCATTATAAGGCAGGTTTTCTAATCCTTTAATCATTCTCGTGGCTCTTCTCTGAACCCTCTGCAATGTATCGATGTCCTTCTTGAATTGTGGGCACCAGAATTCGACACAGGAGTCCAGCTGCACTTGCAGTGACAAATACAGGGGAAGATTCCCCTGTTTATTCATCCCGGGACCGAATTAATCCCTTTGGCCACACTAAGAGCTCATGTTCAGATGATTATCCATCATGGCTCCAAATCTTTTTCAGGATCACTTCTTTCCAGAATAGAGTCTCCCATCCTGTAAGTATCGCCTATGTTCTTTGTTCCTAGATACGTACAGATACATTTAGCCATATTAAAACACATATTATTTGCTTGTGCCCAGTTTACCAAGCTATCCAGATCACTGTGATCTGTCCTAATCATTATTTACCACTCCCCCAATTTTTGTGTCCTCTGCAAACTTTATCAGTGGTGATTTTATGTTTTCTTCCAGGTCACTGATAAAAATGTTAAATAGCCTAGGGCCAAAAACTGATCCTTGCGAGACCCCACTGGAAACAGACCCACTTGATGATGATTCCCCATTTACAATTACATTTTGAGACCTATAAGTTAACCAGTGTTTTATTAATTTAATGTGAGCCATGTAAATTTTATATTGTCCTAGTTTTTTAATCAGAATCATGGAATATCAGGGTTGGAAGGGACCTCAGGAGATCATCTAGTCCAGTCCCCTGCTCAAAGCAGGACCAACACCAACTAAATCATCCCAGCCAGGGCTTTGTCAAGCCTGACCTTAAATACCGCTAAGGAAGGAGATTCCACCACCTCCCTAGGTAACTCATTCCAGTGCTTCACCACCTTCCTAGTGAAAAAGTTTTTCCTAATATCCAACCTAAACCTTCTCCACTGCAACTTGAAACCGTTACTCTTTGTTCTGTCATCTGGTAACACTGAGAAGTTTAGATCCATCCTCTTTGGAACCCCCTTTCAGGTAGTTGAAAGCGGCTATCAAATCCCCCCCTCATTCTTCTCTTCTGCAGACTAAATAATCCCAGTTCCCTCAGCCTCTCCTCATAAGTCACATGCTCCAGCCCCCTAATCATTTTGGTTGCCCTCCGTTAATGTCAGGTGGTACCATGACAAGTGCCTTATATACGCTTAGTGTCAATGCGACTTCAGTATGCCCCCTAGTGGTAATATAGGGAGGGATTTTCTGGGTATGTCATGAAGCATTACTGGGTCTGTTCAAATGTCTCAGGGTTATATGTAAACAACTCAGGGATCTTTAAGTCTTTACAGAGATCTGGACATCAAAAAAAGCTGGACACCTCTTTTTACGTTGAGAATTCACTTTCTGCATGTGATGTAAAGCATTCCTGCCGTAACTCCTTCCCCTAAGGGCGATGACAAACATCCTTCGCAGCATATACGGGGGGCGTATGATTCATACATCAGATGCCCCGGTGCAAATGGGACCACCTGAACAATAAATAGCTTACAGTACCAGAGCCTGAATGAAACTTTCCCATGCAAAGCTCTTCACCCGCCACTGGAGGGCAGCTCTCTCTGGAGTGGGACCTGGCCATTGTCTAGCACCTTTATGCAATAATTTAGGTTGCGAGCTGCAGAAGAATACAGAATCTGATGAAAGCAGCGGAGGTGGGATTAAGTAGCTAGGATATAATTGCCAAAGCAGCAGTTTGGCCAGAACAGCGAGGATTAACATTCTGCTCTTGCAAAAAGTGCCCAGAGCTCTTTAGTGACCACAGTTGGTGAGGAGCTGGGTTTTGCAGCTCATCGGAAAGACGGAGTGGTGCTCCTCGCCAGGCCTGGGGCAGTATGGCAGCACCTGGGCCCCACCTAGTCCACTGATTTTGGTGGGACGCCTCCCAGCCAGAGGCAGCACTCAGCGCAAGAAATGGGGGTCACAATCTAGCTCGCGGTGAGAAGCAGCTAAAATCGCCAACCCTTTCCTACCAATCCACTCTGCCCTTTCAGGTTCCTGCCAGCTGTAAACTCTCCTTCTCCCTCTCGTTCTCTCTCTTGTAATTATTTCATCAAATCAGCCTTTTTTCCCCCCCCTGATTGTGAGTTTCAAGCCATCCAACTCGGCTCTGTGATAAATCTTCCTAAAAGGACAGCTGCTTCCTCCTCCCCCGCCGGCTGGGTGGGTTCTTGTGTTTTCTTTTACACACATCCCCACTATATCAATATATGTATTTTTAACGTGGCCTTCTTTTCCTCTCAATGATATTTCCTGTCCGCCCTCTCCCTCTTTCTCCCCGTCTCACTCTGTGCTTCCTCTTTCTCCGCCCCCGCCCGGCAATTTGTCACTGCTCGAGTGTATTTTTCTTTTTTAGAACTGTGTTCGCATGGCTGTCTCCCACCAACACAAAGTGCCCGGCCCATTAACTTCAACGGCACAACTGACAACCTGAACGCCGAGTCACGTTGCCCAGTGATATACAATGCCTTTGAGCTGCCGGAACCTGCCGGGAAAGCATTCCAGTCCTTGCTTCGCCCACATGCACTAGGAAAGAAAATTACTCGTGGGGGAGGGGAAATACGCTCTTGAATTTTTTCTTCTGGCTCATGAATTATAATCTTTTACTTATTAAAGTTTTACTGTTTCCTAATGAGCGTTTTATTGCAGGATTTATAGCGGTTTGCAAAGGGTGCTGACTATCCCACACACGCTCCAGCTCCGCTCAGTGGGATTGGATCAATCCTGCTGGCAAAGATCAATCCAGTCGTGTTGCCGTATTATTAACTCAGACAGAGGCAATGTTACGCAGATACCGTGACTTGCCCACATTGAAACGAACAAGCGTGCCTTAGAGGGCTCATTAGGCATCGCTGCTAATTGCACGTTGCCGATGATGAGAGCGTTATACTGACATGTTGCTGTTGCTCCCGCCATCTTTTAAATGACAATTTAAGACATCTTAAAAGACAGCCAGCAAGGAGGCAGGATGACTCCAGAGGTTGTTAATAGACGTTGGAGCTTGTGCTGCTCTGTTACGGATTTGATTCCAGCTTAACATTTGTCTGGGTAACAAAGATGATTACCTGAGTTGACGGCATGTAAAGAACTGCCAGAGGAGGCCATTTGCAGGACACAACAAAGAGTTTTACTGGTCCAACACCAACCCAAGAAGTACGCTACATATTCTTGAGCGCCATCTGCTTGCTTCTTATCTATTGACTATGTACATGCTCAGGGACGTAGAGCACTCTTGTAACAACCAGAGGACAAAGATTGGCTGGGCCTGTGTAATCCACACCAGGAGAGTGAGTCTTTGTCCCCCCTCTGGTGGCTACCCACGTAGCAGTTAATGAGTCTGCTTTGGCTACCAAGTAAAGGGCTTAGTTCTTTAACTGGAGTGGTAGAGGCTAATGCTTTTTGCTCTGAAGGTCCCAGGTTCAAACCGCACCGATATCTTAAGTGGGGACCGTTACACATTCACGTTGAACTATTCTGTCCCCTGTCGAGTGCTCCCTCTACTTTTATGGTAGAACTTGGGGGAACCTGACCAGCCCTTGTCTCTGCTGCGGTGCATTGATTCTACAGGCCTGACTGGCACCAGCACAGTGATTCATTCCTATAGTGAAAGGCTGTGCAGGTGCATTGCTAACAGTTTGGTTCTCTGGCTGGGAGATGTTGTAACTCCCTGGCATGTCACTTTTATGAAGGAAAATAGGTCACACCTCAGAGCAAGGGTACTGTAATGATAGTGCAGTTAATTGCAATTCTACTGTGGTTATCCTATTTGCTACCTGTAATTACCACTAATTCCTAGAACTGGAAAGTTCACTCCATGATTACACTGCATACAATGTTAGTATACCTGGATTCTAACGGCTTCCCCCAACCTCCATGTGACTGAGAGCCGTGTCTGCTGGGAATATAAAAGGCAGCCTGCTCTGAGTAGGTGTAGGGCTGGGAGGAGCAGTATTGAGCTAAGAGGTTATCTAGACACAGGGGTCTGCAGAAGGCCTGGTAGTGGTTCCCTTACTGAGATGGAGATGGAGAAGGCCTCATGAAAGAGCCCAAGAAGATGCCCTAGAGGCAGGCTACAGAAGGACTGTGAGGAGGGGCTTGTGTAGGGGCAGCCAGAGAAGAAGGCCTGACAAGTGCCAGGTACTGTAGAAAGTGGCTTAAGGAAACAGCAGAGCAGAGCAGTCTTGGGCTGAGGGCAGAGTGCTGTGCACAAGTTAGGGCATGAGCCCTGGGATCCATAGAACAGCGAGGGTATGCCACCCGCAGAAGTGCTGTGGCAGCCAGTGCACCACAGGAAAGGAGGGTTTAACTCAGGGAGCATAGGCACCGATTTCCCCTCTTCCCGGTGGGTGCTTGACTTCCCCCTTCCCTGCACTGCCCTCACCCCGCTCCCATTCCACCCCTTCCCCAAAGTCCCCGCCCCAGCCTCGCCTCTTCTCCGCCTCTTCCCCTGAGTGCGCTGCGTCCCCGCTCCTTCCTCTCCCTCCTGGAAAGTCCTAAGCACTGCCAAACAGCTGGCAGGTGGCGGGGGGGAGGGAGGAAGCGCCCGGAGGGAGGGTGAGGAGCGGGGACGCGGTGCGCTCAGGGGGGGGAGAAGGAGGTGGGGCGGGGAGGGGAGCTTGGCTGCCGATGGGTGCGGAGCACCCACTAATTTTTCCGTGTGGGTGCTCTAGCTCCGGAGCACCCACGGAGTCGGTGCTTATGCCAGGGAGGGCTGATGAAGGATCTGTTTGGTTTGTTGTTTGGACTTTGGCATTGGCTGGAGAGTCAAAAGCACTAAAAATAACCCGGGGGAGACTATAGACTAGACCAGAGATTCTCAAAATGTGGTCCGCGAGCTCCATTCAGGTGGTTCACGGATAGATCCCTCTAAGGTGCACGTCTGGGCGGTCGCACTCGGGAGAATGAAGGGCCACCCACGTAATTACTGGAGCCGCACAGAGGGTAGGTGGGAGGGGGCAGTGACGTGAGAAGAGGGGGTGGGGGAAATTTGGGATGTGCAGAGTTGTAGTGGCCAAAGAAAGAGGCGACGTTCCCCAGCTCCAGGGCTGCGGCTGCCATGGAGAGACCCCCCTTCTTCCCATCCCCAGCTTGGGGGCTGCCATGGCAGGGGAGAGAGGGAGACACCCCACTCCTTCTCAGCACCAGGTTGGGGGCTGCTGCCACAAGGGAGAGAGGGAGACATTCCCCTCCTTCCCAGCCCCAGCTCGGGGGCTGCTGTGGCGGGCGAGAGAGGGCACATCCATCGCATTAGAAAGGTAAGACTACTGATATTAAAATATGAGTTGTGTGCTTTTATTTGTAGAACAAAAAACATTAATTATTATTACTTTTTTATATATAGCACTTTTATCCAAAGTGCTTTACAATAGTTAGCTATTGGTAGAAACAACATTTGGAAAGTTCATGAAATGGTCCGCCGAGACCCTCAGCAATTTTCAAGTAGTCCGTGGAAAAAAAAAATTTGAGAACCACTGGACTAGATGGAAAAATGAGAGCGGGTAGGGAAACTGAGGCAGCAGGTCTAGTGATGTAAGAACCCATTACAAGTCTCCTTCTGACAAACTGTGACTGTGTAAAAATAATCACAGTATCAAGTGTTGCAAGCATGAGGGCAAAGGTACTTTGGCCCGAGAAATGAGAGAGCTTTGGCGTATAGCACAAACCAGGGAGAAGACCCACAGGTTTTGGTTTTGCTCATTACCACTAAACCATAAAGGTGGAAGTTTTAACTACCTGACTCATTTTCAGATAAACAATTAGGCATCACAGATACTTTTTCTTTCATGAAGTGACACATCTTCCCAGGGGCGGCTTCATGTTTTTTGCCGCCCCAAACAGGGCAGTCAGGCGGCCTTCGGCAGCATGCCTGTGGGTGATCTCTCGGTCCCGCGCCTTCTGCATACCCACTGCCGAATTGCCGCCGAAGCCGCAGGACTGGCGGACCTCCCGCAGAAACGCCGCCCTCACAGCGACCGGCAGCTTGCTGCCCCAGGCACGCACTTGCTGCACTGGTGCCTGGAGCCTCCCCTGCGTCTTCCCCATCCCTCTTTAATACCAGCCAAAGATATGGCTTGAGTGCACTCAAACGCCCATAACTATTTATTCTGAACCTATTTCATTTTGAGTGTATTTTGGGTTGGCAGGAGCCACGTGTGGCCTAATTATTTTTCAGAAGTGACTAGTAATTTGGGTGCCACAGTTTTCGGGACCCAGCTTGGGAAGCCTTAAAAGGGCCTGATTTTGTTAGAGGACAGGTTCTCGGCACCCTCTGAAAATCAGGCTCAAGATGTCTCAAGTTGGGCATCCTACAGGACTAGTCACATCTGAAAGTGTCGGTCCTGTATGTCTCTTTATCAACAGGTCACCATAAGGCCCTCCCCCTCCACTGCTTTGTTTCCCTTTCTTGAGGTGAACGGGTCACTTCTATAGGTAACAGGATACTTCTGTCTCCAGAGCTGCTGACAGAATGCCAGCGGGGAGAGAGGAGGTCAAAATCTCTCCTACTCTGCTGCAAACGGGACCTAAATTCTGCAGCAAGGATGCCTGTCTACAGTGCAACAGACAGGAAATTCTGTGGCACCTGCGGGAAAGTTGGAGGATGGAGGTTTTTAGTGAATGAAATATGAAAATGAATGATGCAATCAGCACAGCGTGCCTTGCTTTACTTAGTTTGAGACTGAATTCAAGTTATTTTATCCGGCCCCACAGTTTCTACACTGTGCTGATTTTTGTGTCAGCTGCACATAATTGCATTTGCATTGTAGAAGTTGTTGGGGACACAGGGAGAAAAGGGAAGAGATAGGACTGTGGGACAGACACCTCAAACTAAGCCACTTCCTATGGCTTCTCGAGTGCCAAACACACCAGCTGGACACGTCTGCTAAACTGATCACCAGGGAAAATTGCTGGCTAAAGCTGACATTTTAAAGGCCATCATTAGGTTTCAGAGTATAACACAATGGCTGCCACTCGTGCGTCCCCTTGTGGCCAGGGGTGCCTCTGCAGTGCCCTGCCCCTATTTTCCCCTTCTTCAGGGCTCCTTAAACAAAACTCCACACAGTCTTGCTCGTTCAATCACAGCCTTTCTTGGGGTCTGGCGTCTTTATTAACACAAAGTTCCAAAAAGCAACCATAAAAACAAATCTTCCACCCAGCCTCGAGCTGGGAACAGCCCCTCCTCCCTATAGCACTATCCCTTCCTGCTGTCTGAGCAGCTGGAGTAGATACCAGGCCTGGCCTGCCTTCTTCCAAAGGAAAAACAAAGTTTGCAGCTGGGTCTTCTTACCCAACTCCACCTCCTTCTTCAGGGACCACTGCAGGAGCCCCCTCTCCCTGCAGCTTCACTCCGCAGTCCTCGCTTTTCACTCTGCCCTCTCTGAGTGATCTCTGAGACTTTATTGCCCAGACGCAGCATGAGGACCTGCCTTGGCACAGGGGCGCTGGACCTATTTCAGTATTAGCAGCCCATGACACAGAGTCATCATCCCCTTGAGGTGACTGGGGCAGCTCACACCTCCGCTAGGATGACTGCAAATTCCGGAAGGCATCACTGCATTGGTTACATTTGGTTTGCCTTTTTTAAAAGCTTGTCTAAGGACTAGAAACAGAGTTTCCTATGATAAAATAGAGTTTAGATTCTCCAGCACAATTTTTCAGCCAGGGGAAGATTCTGCAGCAAATTCAGCAGCTGCAGAATATTTGAATATGCATGATCCTGACCGTGGCAATGGCTGTCATGTGCACACGTGTGCGGTAGAAAATGGACTGAGGCCATTATGGACTGTGTGTCAGATGATAACTTGCAAACATTTCCAATCTGTGTTGGGTGCAGACCAAGGGCCTAAGCCAGCATTCTAAACTATCCAACCCCATTCTTTTCGAGCCTTAACTCCATCTTCTTTACATCTCACAGAACAAGTATCCTCTGCTAGTCTATTATAGCACGGCAGTGACATCCAGGGTCTATTTCATTTGCTATTGAGATAATCCCAGTTGAGTTTTCCTGCTGGTACCCAAAAGCACAGACAACCCGCCAACCTTAAGCATATTCTCACCAGCAACCACGCACCTCACCATAACAACTCTCACTCAGGAACCAACCCATGCAACAAACCTCAATGCCAACTCTGCCCACATATCTACACCAGCAACACCATCACAGGACCTAACCAGATCAGCTACAACATCACCGGCTCATTCACCTGCACGTCCACCAATGTTATATATGCTATCATGTGCCAGCAATGCCCCTCTGCTATGTACATTGGCCAAACTGGACAGTCACTACGCAAGAGGATAAATGGACACAAGTCAGATATCAGGAATGGCAATATACAAAAACCTGTAGGAGAACACTTCAACCTCCCTGGCCACACAATAGCAGATGTAAAGGTAGCCATCTTACAGCAAAAAAACTTCAGGACCAGACTCCAAAGAGAAACTGCTGAGCTCCAGTTCATTTGCAAATTTGACACCATCAGATCAGGATTAAACAAAGACTGTGAATGGCTATCCAACTACAGAAGCAGTTTCTCCTCCCTTGGTGTTCACACCTCAGCTGCTAGCAGAGCACCTCACCCTCCCTGATTGAACTAACCTCATTATCTCCATACTGATTTATACCTGCCTCTGGAAATTTCCATTACTTGCGTCTGATGAAGTGGGCATTCACCCACGAAAGGTTATGCTCCAATACTTCTGTTAGTCTTAAAGGTGCCACAGGACCCTCTGTTGCTTTTCACTGGAAGTTAGTCTCCAGTGTCTGTGCTTCTTAGCAATGGGAAGTTTTCCTGATAGTCAAGCAACTGTCTTTTAAAAGTGTTTTCCCACAATTCCAGATTGTTGGCAAATAGGTAGGCTTGGTAAATGTTAGACATTTGTACACACATAAACGGACAGAAAAATATTTCCATCAAGAATAATCAAAATTTACAGATAGGCAAAATATGAAAAATGCTTGAGAGCTTATTAGAGTTTGATTTAAGGATATTTATTTTGTATATTTTGACATGTGATGTTGACAATTTGTGTTTTAACAGTTATAGAACTTTTTGAATCTCAATGTCTATTGGAATTAAATAATTAGTGTGCTATCCCCCCATAATTGTCTACAAGTGTGAAAATGAATATAGATAAACATTTAAAAAAGGCTTAAAAATAAACATCAATATTATTCATTGAAATTATGAAAAATAAATCGAATTCCGCCCAGTCTACAAATAGGGAGCAAGGGAATTGAACAACTGCAGACTAAACTAAAATACAACAGAAACTTTTTGTATAGATGGTCTGAGAGGCAACTTGGGATCTGGGTCTCAGTTTATCAGAAGTTATTATTTTCCCCTGTTTGGAACTAGAGGCATTATTGGGCATAGAGCTGAACAATTGTAAAAGGAACTGAAAGGAAAAGGTGGTGGTTCTAATCTCGTACCCTCAGTCCTGGGCAAGAAAACAATGGGCAGTAATGAATTGCCCAGATAGGAAAAATAGACAAGAAATGACTGTCTATAAGTAAAGCCCTGTGAAAATCGTGATTTTATGCCTTTGTGGAAACTGTGAAATTAGCTCAATACCACAATTTTTCCAATATTATTTTTTTAAAAAGAAAGAAATGGAGACCGAGGTCACATGATCTTGTTGTGTTCTTTCTGTTTGCTATTTTAGGTTGCCTCTGTGACGGCACCATTATAGCAAGAGAAGGAGACACAGTAGCCAACGCTGCTGTCACTTGGACCACGAGCAGCCGTGGCCTCAATGAGGAGGTGGAAATGGGCACCCACGCATACTGGTCTGCCACTGCCACTAGGAACGTGAGCTGCCAGAGCCTCAGGAGGGAAGCAGAAACGGTCATCTGCACACGCTGATATAGTTCTCAGTGCGGCTCGTGGCAGGGGGCTGCACCATATTGGAGCAGCGGTTTGTGGGGGGACTCGCCAGTCAGTTTTATGCAAAGGAATGCAGCAGTGACCTTTTCCTGAGTACATTCCATGTGTATTGTGTGAAACGCAATACTTTACCGATGATACTGCTTTGAACTTTCTACAAAAAATCCACCATTTTCACAGGGCCTTATATATAAGTAATAGAGAGTCTCCGCGTATTTCCAGCCCAGGTGGAAACAGGAAGTACCAAGCACCTTGCAAGAGCCTGTTCTTGCAAAATTTCCAGGCTACTTTTGCAGACCCAAGAGGTTCATATAGATAGTTTTGATTTCTTCATAGATTCATCATTTCCAAGGCCAGAAGGGACCATTGTGATCACCTAGCCTGCCCTCCTGTATAACACAGGCCAGAGAACTTCCTGAAAAAAGTCCTAGGTCATATTTTTTAGAAAAACATCCAATCTTAATTTTAAAATGGCCACTGATGGAAAATCCAACACAATCCTTGGTAAATTGTTCTAATGGTTAATTACTCTCACTGTTAAAAATTCACACCTTATTTTCAGTCTGAATTTGTCTAGCTACAACTTCCAGCCATTGGATTGTGGTATCATTTCTCTGCTAGATTGAAGAGCCATTATTATTTATTCCCCACGGAGGTACTTATAGACTGTGATCAACTCACCCCTTAACCATCATTTGTTAAGCTAAATAGATCGAGCTCTGTGAGTCTGTCCCTGTAAGGCAGGTTTTCTAATCCTTTAATCATTCTTGTGGCTCTTCTCTGAACCCTCTCCAGTGCATCAACTTTCTTCTGGAATTGTGGACACCAGAAATAGACACAGTATTCCAGCAGCAGTCGCAACAGTGCCAAATATAGAGGTTGATTCTCTTGTTTATGCATCCAAGGCTTGCGCTAGCCCTTTTGGCTGCCACAGCATCATACTGGGAACTCATGTTCAGCGGGTTATCCACCATAGCTCCGCATTTTTTTCAGAGTCACCGCTTCCCAGGAGAGAGTCCCCCATCCTGTAAGTATGACCTACGTTCTTTGTCCCTAGATGTATACATGTACATTTAGCTGTATTAAAACACATATTGTTTGCTTGCACCCGGTTTACCAGCTTGCTCTGAATCACTGACCTGTCCTCCTCATTATATCACTCTCCCAATTTTTGGTTTCAGAGTAGCAGCCGTGTTAGTCTGTATCTGCAAAAAACAGGAGTATGTGTGGCACCTTATGCTCAAATAAATTTGTTAGTCTCTAGAGTGCCACACGTGCTCCTGTTCTTTTCTCCCAGTTTTTGTGTCCTCTGCAAACTTTATCAGTGATGATTTTGTACTTTCTTCCGGGTCTTGATAAAAATGTTAAATAGCCTAGGGCCAAGAACAAATCCCTATGGGACCCTCATTAGAAACATACCTGCTTGATGGTGATTCCCTGTTTATAATTACATTTTGAGGCCTATCGGTTAACCAGCTTTTAATCCAGTTATTGTGTGCCATGTTAACTTTATATCATTCCAGTTTTTTAATCAAAATGTCGTGCTGTACCAAGTCAAATGCCTTACAGAAGTCTAAGTATATTGGGTTAACACTATTACCTTTATCAACCAAACTTGTAGTCTCATAAAAAAAGATACCAAATTAGTTTGGCAGAATTTATTTTCCATAAATCCATGTTGATTGGCATTAAATATATTACCCTCCTTTAATTTTTATTAATCAAGTCTCAGATGAGCCACTCCATTATGTTGCACAGGTTGCTGTCAGGCTGACAGGCCTATAATTATCCAGGGGCATTTGGTTTATCCTTTACAAATATTGGCACAACAACAGCTTTCTTCCAGTCTTCTAGAACTTCCTCAGTGCTCAAAGACTTATTGAAAATCAACATTAATGGTCCATCAAGCTCCTCGGTCAGCTCTTTTAAAACTCTTGGATGTTTGTTATCTGGACCTGCTGATTTAAAAATGCCTAATTTTTGTAGCTGTGAACTGGTCATGTTGAGCATTTTCTATTCATATGTCTATTTAAGGTAATCATATAGCCCCAATTAGTATAATATCTGAGCATCTCATAATCTTTAATGTATTCATCCTCAGAGCACCCCTGTGAGGCGGGACAGTGCTATTATCTCCATTATACAGATGGGGAACTGAGACACTAAGAGAGGCAAAGTGACATGCCTAAGGACATACAGGAAGTCTCTGGCAGAGCAGGGACTTGAACCCAAATCCCTGGCTAGTCCCCTAACTACTGGAACAGCCTTCGTCTTTTCAGGCCATATGATTGGCCATCTATGTCACATGATGTGGTTTCTGTTCTCCCGACTGGCAGACCTAAGCCAATATAAAGAGGAGAACGCTACTCAGTTTGCAAATAATTTGTGATCCTTCATCATTGTTTGGATCTATTGTGCAAATAATAAAGAGCTTTTCAAAGTGGCCAAAACGAATGGTCTCATGCATATTTATTTGCGTTAGTATTTGTTTTCCATGAAAATAAAAATGAGCTCACCTGAATAAAAGAGACTTTTATTTTTTATTTTTTTTGTTTTGTTTTGTTTTGTTTTGTTTGGCAAGGATTTTTTTTGTTTCTATCTGGCACTAGATACAATATATTACATTTGAGACAGTAACTTCTATGTAAATAGAGTCTATGTTTTAATGCCCTAACTAAGCATGATTATGGCTCCCTTTTTTAGTGGTAACAATCTGCTCCTTGCTGAGGTGTAGTCGATTTTTGCATTTGGTTCCAGGGGTGGTGACCTGTGGTTGTGCTGATGAAGATCCTGAATTGTATTTATACGAACAACCATAGTATCTACATGTTATGGCCACAGTGCATTGCAGAGATGTACAATGGGATAGAGCTGAGGTTCTAACTAGTTACTTATATGGCCCCTCATGCGGTAATAGCTCATTGCCTTGCAAGCAAACATTGATTCATTTGTCCTCATATCCCTGTGAAGGAGGTAGACACTATTTCCCCCTTTTACAGATGGGGAACCAAGGCACAGAAGGATTAAGTGATTTGCCCAAGGTCACACAGGAAGTTTGTAGCAGAGGTAGGAATTGAACTTGCATCTCTTCTAGCCCACTGCCACTGTCATGACCACAACCTCGCCTGTCCGCTCTGTGGGAGCTGGACTTCCAGCCCAGTGCCTTTGCTAAAAGGCTGCCCTGAACTGGAATTTCCGGGCTTTGGAGTGTTTAATTGTGCTACCTTAACGGTCACTGAGAGGTTTGTTTTGCTTGTCTGCGGTTTTGCATGGTGAAAGAAGGAAATAATTGGGAGGTTTCTGGTGAAATTATTCTAACCCATCCATCAGACAGCAGACAATAATATTTAGTTGCTTTGATCAATTTATTGTTACAGACTATTTAGACAGCTTGCTGCAAATTCCCCAGCAGCAGCAGCTGTTAGCAACATGGTGTGTGAGGCAGCGCCCAAACTAAAAAGGATTCCTAAGTGCTCTGGAGTGGCGCTCGAGCCTCAGCCAGGCAGCATGACGTCATCCCTCCTTTAATTTGTTTTCCAGAAAATTCATTTCGAAAAGTGCTCCGTGAATCACTTGGCAGCAGCAACGGGCTTGAAGTACATCAGCTGACACGCTCCTCTTCACCTGCAGTATTCACCCGGGGCCAGATCCTCAAGTCCAAAGGCGGGGTTTATGTAGGTCATGCTAGATTGTAAGCTTTTGGGGGCAGGGACTGTCTCTGTGTTTGTACAGCGCCGAGCACAACGGCAGCCTGGTCCGGGGCTGGGGCTCCTAGGTGCTACTGCAATGCAAACAATAAATAAGTCAATGGCTCTGTAGAAGCAGATGAGAGTTTGGTTTGGGTAAGGAATGGATAAACAAAACATAGTATAAAGATGTCAGAATTAAGCCAAGATGTCTTTTCTGTCCTCTCTGGACCTGGGGAGGAACAACTCTCCATCTCATCCCCCACAGAATCTGAGCACCCAGCACTATCCAGTCTCCTCCAGCTACCCAGTTCCAGACCATTCGTAACAGGTGAAAGGATGTACCGTGTGCACTGGGCCAGCCAATATGGAAGAGGAAAGAGATGGGCAAAGTGACTCCCCCAGCAGCCCTGTCGGTGGTAGCTTGGTGAGTGGTTTATCTGTCCCTCGGCACCCGTGGAGGGGGGTAATAGGTCCTTCTTTCTTGGGGGAGGGAATTTCTTCCTTCAGCCATGTGGTAATCAGTTCCTTCCTACCTGCACTGTTATTGGTAATGTGTATTATGACAGTGCCCAGAGGCCCAAACTGAGACCTGGGACCCTCACACTTGCCATGCATACAGTAAGACGGTTCCTGCCTCAGAGTTTACAATCTACTTAGCCAAGACTGACAAAGGAAGACATCCTAGGGAAGCTGAGATGGGAGAGGGAGGAAGTGACTTGCCTGAGGCTATATGGGAAGTCTGTGATAGAGCCAGGAACTGAACCCATATCTCCTGAGTCACGTCCTGCCTTACCATAGGGAAAAACAAGCCCTTCTTTCCCACAGCAGGTGTAGGATCTCCCTCCTTTCCTTTCCAAGGCAGAGATAACCCACTTCTTCCCTCTCTTGGAAGGACAGTGGAAGAAAGGCCGCTTCTTCTCATGCAAGGTCTTTGACCTAAGTGTTGTGGATAGCTGTCTGGTGTCACACGGGAAATGTGCTGTAGGAATCTAGAATACATTGATAATGAATGTCTTCATTCTTTCCTGGGAGGAAGGGAGCTTCATTGTGTCCATCATGGTTTATCCATAGGTACCCTTCCATTCTGCCCCCTTGGGGAAAGAGGCCAGCCTTATGGATCTGGGAATTGGGATTCAAATCCCAGCCCTGCCGCAGACTTTCTCGATGACCCTTGATCACATGGGCACCTGGCCAGCAAAGCACGTCTACCTGTGTGTAAGCAGAAGCATGTGAGCAGTCCCATTGACATCGGTGGGATTTAACATGTGAGTCCAGTTACACACAGGGCCGGCTCCAGGCACCAGCTTAACAAGCAGGTGCTTGGGGCGGCAGGTCCTCCCTCTAGGAGCGAAGGACCTGTCGCTGAACTGCCGCCGCCGATCGTGGCTTTTTTTTTTTTTGCTTGGGTCGGCAGAAATGCTGGAGCCGGCCCTGGTTACACACGTGCTTAAGTGCTTCGACGGAGAGGGGCCGTGGTTGCCTCACACTAGGCACCTAAATAAGAGCCTGATTATTGTAAAGTGTAGGTTACCCACTGCCCCCATTAATGTAATCAACTCTCAAAGTCAGCCTCATGGGGCTTGAACCTAGGTCTGTAGGGACTACATCATGGGACCCAACAGCTTGCTCGCATTACCTAGAACCAGAGCTCCTTGAAGCCCAGCCAGTGCTTAATTTGTAATGAAAGAGGTACTAGGGCTCAAGCAATTAGATGCCAGGACTCAAGCCATTTTTCTACATTCATAACTAATGCAGCAAGCCCAGAGGTGCCGGGGCTATGAGGTGCCAGGCCCAGCGGTGCCGGGGCTATGAAGTGCCAGGCCCAGAGGTGCTGGGGCTCAGCCCTGGCAAGCCCTGGTACAAATTAAGCACTGAGCCTAGCTCAGATAGGAGGCTCCACCCCTGGGCCCCAACTGGTGGAACACTGGAGCTCAGACTGGCCTGCTTCCCCGATGTAAGCTAGAAAGAAGAACAGGCAGTTGTCTGTACAACCAGGCTGCATCCTGCTTTGGACTGTTCACCCAGTGCTAGCTGCTCTTGTCTAGGGTTACCATATTTGAACATTCAAAAAAGAGGACATTTCACGGGAGGTGTTGGCCCCGCTCACAGTCCACCCCTGTTCCTCCCACACTCCACCCCCACTCGGCCCCGCCACCGCACCCCTCCTTACCCCCGGCCCGCCGCTGGCTTGCTGCGTTCCTCCTCAGGCCCCCACCCACCGCTTGCCTCCTCCCACCCGCCACTCACCTCCTCACTCCCCTGCCAGAAACCCCCAGGCCTGCCCCAAGAACCCCCGCCTGCCGCTGGCTCACCGCTTCTTGCCTTCTCACCCCCACCCACCGCTGGCTCCCTCGCCGCTCACCTCTTCAATCCCCGCTGCCTGCCACTGGCCTTTTCACGCCCCCCACTCACCTACTCACCTCTCACCTACTCAACCCCCACTGCTCACCCCTTGTCTCTTCACCCCACCCCGCTTACCTACTCACCCCTCCTGCCGCAGGTCCCTCTGGCTCCTAGGATCAGGGGCAGCCAAGGGGTCTCCACATGCTGCGCCCGCCACAAGCGTGAGCTCCGTGGCTCCCATTGGCCAGGAAAAGCACCCATGGGAGCTTCCGGAGCCGCGGAGTGGGGCTTGCAGGCGCTGGCAGAGTGCACAGAGAGCCCTCCGCCCCGACCTGACCCTAAGAGCCAGAGGGATCTGCTGGGGGGCGAGGTGGGGAGTCCCGGTGGTGCTTACCTGGGGCGGCTCCCAGGAAGCATCTGGCAGGTCCCTCTGGCTCCTAGGGTCAGGTCGGGTCTGGGGGGAGGGCGAGGGCTCTCTTCCCACTGCCGGCGCCTGCAAGCCCCGTCCCCACAGCTCTGATTGGGCAGGAGGGAGCCGGTGCAGCACACAGAGACCCCCTCCGCCTCTTTGCCTAAGGGCCGCCCACACTGCAGGCTCCTGCCGGTGGGCGGGCGCTGGGAGCTGCCCCAGGAAGCGCCGCCAATACAGGGACTTTGGACTTAGGGTTACCATACGTCCGTACTTTCCTGGACGTTTTTAGATATTTAAAAATTCCTCCTGGATGGCGATTTAAGAACTAAAAAGCTGGACTTGTCCGGGAAAATACGGATGTATGGTAACCCTACTCTTGTCTCTTGGTTCTGATCTCTTGGTGTCCTGACTTGACCTGATTCCTGGTATCTGAATCCTGGCTTCTGACCTCGTCCTGAAGCTTGGCTGCTGTGGGGGCCCAGCCCACTGCCCTAAGCTCACCACTAGGCCTGGCCCTGGCAGTCAGGCTATAATTATTTAGGCCGTAGGCACTTAAATCTTTGGCCTAAATTTCCCTGATCCTCAATTTCTCCTTCCCCAACGTGGGCCGAGTAGCACTTACGTCACAGCGCTGCTGTCCAACTGAGCACATGAGCATTCATAAAGCGTGTGGAGATCCTCATCGGGATGGTACAAGAGCAGAACCTGATCCAAAACCCCTTGACTTCAATGACAAGACTCCCAATGACTCCCAAGGGCTTTGGATTGTGCCCAAGTGGCATGTATTAAGGCTTCCTGCTGTAGGTGATTGGAAGGGCAGTGCATTCATTCCAGCTACCTTTCTGCAAGTCACCTTGCCCATAATTCACCCAAGTCATTTGCTGGTGTGGGGGGAAGGGAATACTTGAAGAATTCAGTTGGCCAGATTGGGTTTTTGTCCATTTGGAAAAATAACGACGTAGCGATTTCTTTCACCTGCTCTCTCCTCTGCTGCACCGCTAGCTGTGCTGGCAGCATCTGAAGCTGATTGATTAGTTTAATAACAGGCAGTTGATATGCAGCCATAAAATTATACACTTTTACTCATCAGCCTGATTGAACTCCTCTGCTGCTGACAGACCAGGAGCAGAACAGCAGGGTTATAATAATGAGGGAGACAGCCAGGGGAAAAGCTAGGGTGTGGTATTTTGTTGGGGTTTTTTTTTCTAAAGCCGAGGAAGAAAATTACCCTGAAGAGCCGTCTTTGGATAATAAATACCCAAATACACAGGGAAATGTTCAGATGCAATTAGCACTGAAGTGCCACTAAAAATTCACAGAGCAGGGAGGCAGCAGCATGGCTTCTTTTGCATAAGCCCTGCCTCTGGTTGCCAAAGGTTGTGGGGCCTGCTCCTGCAAACAGCTGGGCCCTCTCCATTTCCATGGATGGCGGTGGGAGTCGTGGGTGCTCAGCGCCACGCAGGATCAGGCAGATTAAAGTTGGGTGCCATATCTGCTGGGACATGAATAAGGGGTGCTGGACGACGTGGGCTTCCGTTCTTGGAGACTCCTAGCAAGGAGGAAGGGATAGCAGACTGGGGTCGGGGGGAACAAGTGTCTGGAGTGTGAAGCGCTTCCCCCAGGGCAGTGCTCAAGGGGGTGATTGCTAGAACCCAAGTGGAGAGAGGATGGAGTGATGAGCGCCTGGGAAGATATTCAGTGGGACTAATTACTAGGGCTGGTGTTGTCTGGCCTGTGCCACATGTGAATCTTCCCCGTCCTATGGATTATGCTTTTCAGGCTGATCTCTGCTCTCAACATCACTGGAGCGACTCCACATTTACACCAGTGGAACTGAGATCAGCTTCTGGCCCTTATAAATTACGGCACACAAATGTAAAGCAGCCAAGGGGAAAAGAGAGGCTTTATTTGGCTGCAGATCGATGTGCCGGGGGAGGGAGAGAGCTTCCCGATGGAAAACAATCCCCCCCCCTCCCCCCCATTCTGCATGGATGGGCTCTTAAGAGTTTATTTCCCTTTTACTTATTTTTCAGCACTGTTCAGTGCTTGACTCTGCAGCACTGCAATCTCTCCACACTGACAACGTCAAGCGTACTGTCGTGGCCACATTTGCGGCACTTGCAGCGGCATTGGGAGTGGTGCATTATCAGGGCTGCCCAGAGGATTCAGGGGGCCGGGGGCAAGGCAATTTCGGGGGCCCCTTCCAATAAAAAAAGTTGCAATACTCTAGTAACATGTATTTTGAAATGTAAAAATATAACCAGTGAAATACATTCAAAGTAATTTTTAATAATTTGAAAATACACAAAATACATTATTTAAAAACATTCAATGCTTTAATGGTATGTATACATTTGCAATTACATAATGGGCTGTTGCTGGGGGATGGTGATGGTTGGTGCCAATGGGCTGTCACTGCTGGGGGTGGCGCTGCTGTTGCCCAGGGCTGGGTGGGGAGCTGGGCTCTAGGTCGGGGGGGTTCCCGGCTCAGAGCTGGGGGTCAGGGCTGTGGGGGGGATGGGGTGTCCGGCTCAGAGGGGCTTACCATGCCGCTTACCCCCACCTCCCCCATCCCCCGGCACCTCAGTGCGCCGTGTCCAGGAGCGGCCCTGGATAGCGCTGCAGCGGCGTGGCTCCAGCGGGACCTGAGCTTCCGCCACTTGGCCCGGAGCTCGCAGCCCTGCCCTGCGACTCTGAGCGGGGGGAGCTCAGGCCCCGCCCAAGCCACATCGCTGCAGAGCTGTTCAGGACCGCTCCTGGACGCGGTGCGCTGAGGCACCGAGGGATGGGGGAAGGCGGAGGCGGGGGGGGACCCTTGGACATTCTTGTGGGGGGCCCTGTGGGGCCCAGGGCCTGGGGCAAATTGCCCCACTTGCCCCCCCGGTGGCCCTGTGCATTATGGGCAGCTATCCCAGCATGCAAGTGACTGCAACGTGCTTTTCAAATGGGAGGGGTGGGGTGGAGTGTGACAGGGAGTGTGTTGTGTGTATGTGGGGGGAGAGAGAGTGGGGTTTTGGGGGGCTGAGAGCATGTCAGCATGCTGTCTTGTAAGTTCAGACAGCAGCAGACCTCCCCTTCCCCCCACCTCTCTCTCACACAGCATTCCACACTAATGGCTTGCATGCTGGCTGTCAGAAACGGAGCTTTGAAAGGGCATTTCCGCATTCCTACAGTGATTCAAAGCAATGATCAGCGTGGCCACTTGACTGAAGGGGATTATGGGACGTTTCCAGAGGCCAATCAGAGTGCAGTAATGGAACACCTTGTTCGCACTGATGCCCGGGCATTGTAGCCAAGACACAACAAACGTTATTCCTCTCGCTGACGTGGAGTACCAGCCGTGCTGTAGCCACAGAGTCAGAGTGCTCTACGGGCCTTCCCAGTGTGGACCGGTAGTGAGCTAGTGCACCTGGGGCTCCTTTATTGTGCTGTAATTCGCAAGGGTAGCCAAGCTCTTTGTGTCCACTGGCTACCACAAAAACAACAAGGAGTCCTTGACTAACAAATGTATTTGGGCATAAGCTTTCGTGGGCTAGAACCCACTTCATCAGATGCATGAAGTGAAAAATACAGGAGCAGGTATAAATACATGAAAGGATGGGGGTTGCTTTACCAAGTGTGAATAAAGACTGGGAGTGGTTGGGTCATTACAAAACCTAATGGTATTTGGCAGGACCAAATACCATCAGGGATGGTCTAGATGGTATTTGGTCCTGCCATGCGGGCAGGGGACTGGACTCGATGACCTCTCGAGGTCCCTTCCAGTCCTAGAATCTATGAATCTATGAATCTAAACTTAATTTCCCCAATACTAATTTCTCCCTACTGTTACTCACACCTTCTTGTCAACTGTCTATAATGGGCCACTCTCTTTCCACTTCAAAAGTTATTTTTCCTCCCTTGGTATTCTGCTGTTAATTCATTTCCCGTTAGACTGACCTCACACTTGGTAAAGCAACCCTCCTAGGCTTGAGAGCCTGGGGGGAGCAGGCAGGGCTGGAGATTTGGGGAAGGGGCGGAGCTGAGGCGGGGCCAGGGGTGGGGTAAGAAAAAAACGGGGGGGCTTGAGAGTAATGCAGGTCGTACTCCGCTCAGAGTAGATTGAATTACAAGATACCACTGCAAGGTTGGGCAGGATTATGAAGACACCTGGCAAGTCTCCACTGGTGATGATACACATTGGAACCAAGTAGTAAAATATCATTAGCGTTTTAAAAATTATAGATGATTTTTCTAACAAAAAAGGTATTGTACTCAACATAAGTCAATTCTATTTTGGACCTCATGATGGATAAAGATGAGTAAGTCACTGGACTGCATTATTATTGGTAATTCTACCATTCCCGTCTAGCAATGTATCAATACCATTGTTAAGATTCCTTTTGTTCCTAATATACTTTAGAAACTCCTTCTCATTGTCCTTAACTCTGCGGGCCATAGATTTCTCTTTGTGTCCTTTTGCTTTCCTTATCAATTTTCTACAATTCCTAGCTTCTGATTTATATTCATGACTATCAACTTCTTCATTCTTCAAAGGGTTATATACTTAGTTTATTTTTTAGAACTGCCTTCATTTCCTCTCTAAGGCACGTTGGATTTTTTAACCAGTATGGCCTTCTTTCTTAATTGTGGGGTTGTGACTTTTTGGGCATCTAATAAATTGTTCTTATACTTAGCACAGTTATCATTCATAATTTTCTTGCCTTAAACATATGAAGCCTATTAATCTAATCAATGTAGTGTTAGAAATGCGGTGGCCACTGGCATTTTATCTACACTTGAGCTCCTAGCCCTGGGCAAACTTTTGTCTTTTGATCTAGTTGTTTTTAACGTGTGCATCTCTGTGGTAGCTGGATACCAAATGAAGAATTGCCCTATAGCTGTCTGTTAACAGGCCACTTCACCTTGAATGGTCCCTTGAAATATGTGTTAACTACTTATGTTAAACAATCTGTTCCATCATGTATTTAGCTGTGACACTCTGGGTACGTCTATACTACCCGCCAGATCGGTGAGTAGTGTTCGATGTATCGGGGATCGATTTATCGCATCTCGTCTGGACACAATAAATCGATCCCCAAATCGACGCCTGTACTCCACCTCTGCAGGAGGAGTAAGCAGAGTCGACGGGGGAGCTGCGGCAGTCGACTCGCCGCTGTGAGGACGGCCAGGTAAGTCGAACTAAGATACTTCGACTTCAGCTACGTGAATAGCGTAGCTGAAGTTGCATATCTTAGTTTCAACCCTCCCCCCCTCCCCCAATGTAGCCCAGGCCTAAGAGTAAGTTTCACCCATCTTGTCTCTCTAATATTCTGGGCCCGACACAGCGACAACACTGCATACAAGGATCCAGCTGTGTGCCGCACCTTGATTCCACGACTTGGACTTAGTAGATTCCTTTCTTTTTAAAACTGACCCATGGGGAATAATTCTTCTGCCCTTTTTTAAAATGAGGGAATGGGGAAAGATGACTCCTCAGTACAGTCAGGTTTTTTGCTGCCTCTGGACTTATACTGAAAGTGCCACACAGGATATGTAGCCTCCATGAGGAGCAAAGAGGCCCTCGCTATTTTTAAGGGAAATCAGACTTGTTTGGCTGTTTGCCATAGGGTCCATCTTCACTATTCACCTTTGGCCTAACTTTGCTCCTGTTGATGACCACGGAAGTTTTACCATCAGCACAGAGTGTGTCTGAAAATCCCACCCTATGTTGTGTCCAGCGGCGGCTCCAGGCACCAGCGCTCCAAGCGCGTGCCTGGGGCGGCAAGCCACGGGGGACGCCCTGCCAGTTGCTGCTAGGGTGGCAGTCAGGCAGCCTTCAGCAGCATGCCTGAGGGAGGTCCGTCGGTCCCGCAGATTCGGCGGCAATTCGGCGGTGGGTATGCCAAAGGCGCGGGACGGGAGGACCTCCCGCAGGCATGCTGCCGAATCCGCGGGACCGGGGACCTCCTGCAGGCAAGCCGCCGAAGGCAGCCTGCCTGCCGTGCTTGGGGAGGCAAAAAAGCTAGAACTAAGGTTACCATACGTCCATTTTTTCCCGGACATTTCCGGCTTTTCAGCAATCAAACCCCCGTCCGGGGGGAATTGCCGAAAAGCCACACATGTCCGGGAAAATGGCCGGCACTTCCTCTCCCCCTGCAGCTCTGCTCCACTCTCTCAGATTTACAGAGCCAAGCTGCCCGAGCCAGCGCTACTGGCTTCGGGCAGTCCCCCCCTGCCTCCGGACCCCGAGCCCTCAGCCAGGCACTTCTCCTACCCGGCTCCAGCTGAGCTGCTCCCGTGGTGCAAGGTCCGGAGGCAGGGGGGGGGTTGCCCGAAGCCGGTAACGCTGGCTCTGGCAGCTCGGCTCTGTAAGTCTGAGTGGGAGGAGCCAAGCAGCTCAGCTGGAGCCGGGGAAGGGACGTGNAGACTTACAGAGCCGAGCTGCCCGAGCCAGCGTTACTGGCTTCGGGCAGCTCGGCTCTGTAAGTCTCAGTGGGAGGAGCCAAGCAGCTCAGCTGGAGCCGGGGAAGGGACGTGCCCAGCCAGCTCTGGGTCCTGAGGCAGGGGAGGGCTGCCCGAAGCCAGCAGCTCGGCTCTTACATTCTGAGAGGGGGGGAGAAGCTCAGCTGGAGCCCAGGTAGGAGAAGTGGGGTCCGGAGGCGGGGCTGGGGTGTGCTGAGCGGGCCGGGGGGCCGGCGGGGCTGGGGGTTGCTGAGCGGGCTGGGGGATGCTTGGCTGAGGGGCCGGGGGCTGGCGGGGCCAGGGGGTGCTCGGCCGGGGATCGGGGGCCGGGCCGGGGGGTGCTGAGCGGGCCGGGGGGCCGGCGGGGCTGGGGGTGCTGAGCGGGCCGGGGGATGCTCGGCCGGGAGTCCGGGGGCCGGCAGGGCCAGGGGGTGCTCGGCCGGGGTCCGGCCCAGGCTGGAAACGCCGGGGGGGGGGGCAGCCTGGGCCGCTCCTCCTCCCCCCACACCCCCCTTACCTGCTTCAGGCTTCCCGCGAATCAAATGTTCGCGGAAGCAGGGGAGGGAGCGGAGTTGGGGCGGGGACTTTGAGGAAGGGGCGGAGTTGGGGCGTGGGCGTGGGCGGGGCTGGGGGTGGGGCCGGGGTCTGGTGGAGTGTCCTCCTTTTGGAGGCTCGAAATATGGTAACCCTACTAGAACTGCCCCTGGTTGTGTCTACTCTCTAATGGAGCTTCTCATCTGCTAATGGAGGCTCTCTTCAGAGGCAGGCAGGGCCTTCTCAGGTGGCGCACGAGGGTCTAAATTCTATCTCCAGGGCGGAAGTTGCAAGGGGCCATGGCATGCAGTGTAGTAACCAGCCAGAGAAAGCAAATCCAGGGGCAATTCTATAACATACACCCCCCTTAACAGTGTCCAAAAAATAGCGGTGACTACATCTGCAGCTGTATTTCACTACAGGGCACTTTCCCTCCCATTCACCCTGCAACTTTCCAAATTCCCTGGCAAACACAGGGCTCTCCTGGTACAGGAGGAAAAATAAAGAACCGACGTCCCTGAATCTGAGAAGGTGTCTGGGCTTAGGAACTCGGGCTGCAGCAAGGACGCCTGACCTTTCAGTTCTGAGAGGAAGCGGCCTGTCAGCTCTGGCTGGATTGCAGTTGATGTTTGCGTTACAGAGAGTGGGGAGGGGATGTTCTGAGAAAGGGCAGCAGGGGCCTAATGAAGGAAAACAAAATGGTGAAGGGCTTGAGACAGATGGCAAGACTGAAAACTCTTACGTAACTTGGCTGGGTGCACTGTTCCCTTGTCTCAAGCTGAGCAAGTTGTTCTATCCTTCTGGGGAAAGTCCTAAGGAAAAAATAAGGGATGAAACGACTAGGATTTTACAGAAATAAAATTGGATTCTGTAGGAACTACTCCAAAATCCTAGAGACTTTTAAAACTCTAGGGTAAGATGATCATTTGCCATTAAATTCTCTCAGAACTTTCCCTATGGCATTACACTGCTGACCCTCAACACCAATAAATAAAGTGAATCTGATTAAATAAAAATCAGAGAGTCGGTGTTGGGTGGCGTTCCTCCTCACAGTCGATAAGCCTGATGTGCAGGAGTTATCATTTATGATTACTATTGTGGTCATGCTTAAGGATCCCAAACAGCATTCAGGGCCCTTGTCCAAACTAGGGTGACCAGATGTCCCGATTTTATAGGGACAGTCCCGATTTTTGGGTCTTTTTCTTATATAGGCTCCTATTACCCACCACCCCCTGTCCCAATTTTTCACATTTGCTGTCTGGTCACCCTAGTCCAAACAGACAATCCCTGGCCCAGTGAGCTAACAATCTAGTGTAACACCATGCCTGTGGGTGGCCTGTCAGCAGCAGGGATCGGACCTGAGGCCTCTGGATCTAAATGCATGAGCCTCTACTGCTTGAGCTAAAGACCCCAGCTCTGTTAGCCAAGGCTGCAACAGGCTCACTAGAAAGACTCATTGCACCAGTACTAGCTGTCTGCAGTGCATGGTCATGGAGACACAGTGCCTGTCCTCACTGGGTGCATCTTCATTCACCACCAGTGAGAGCAGCAGCAGAAACTGTACTGTTGAGTGGTATGTACAGCATGGGGTCTAACCCTCAGAGTTGGCGGAGCTGCGTTCCTAGTCTCTGATGTGTCCTGCCTCGTGCAAGCAAAGCCCCCTCATTGTCCACCGTCAGATCCCTCCTCGAAATTCAACTTTGCTGTGATGCCTAAAAGACAGTGGTTAGGCTGTTGGTGCCTACGACGCTGACCAATATTGTCTCATTGTCTCTTGGTACCGTCCTGTCTGAATCCATCTGTTGTCTCCTGAATTACACTGTAAGCTCTCTGGCAGCAAGGACTGTATTTTTGTTCAGTCTTCTTACAGCACCAAGGACAGTCGGGTCCTGGTCCATGGCTGGGAATCCTAGGTGCAGGTACTAAAAAATACACAGAAAAGTGAGCACAGTCCCAAGGGAGGTGTGACCACCAAGGCACCATCATCAGAAATGTCATGTTTGGATTGTATTGTATGGTGTCTCAGGCGTGTGGGGCCATAATTCTCCGGTGTATATAAGCCCAATGAGGTAGGTAAAGAAAGACAGTTTATTGCAGAATTAGCACCGCTTTTCCTGGCAGAGGAAAACAGTTTCGCTTACTTTCTACGCAACTTTTATTTTGGGCTCACAGCGAGGCAAAAATGCCAGGGAGCGACAGCCTGTTTACCTAAGAGCAGCTAAAAGAGCCATGTAGCAATCAAGGTATTGAGTGGGTAGGGCTGAAAATAGATCCGCTTGGAAAGGCTTTGATCAAAAGCGATCAGCAGGGGACTGGATGGCTCAGAGCACTGGTAATGAGATACGGTGACTTTCGTACTCAGGAGGCAGGCTCCAATCTAGCCCAAGCTAATGAGCAGGCTGGGTGAACTAAATTGGTGATCTCAGTCTAGTTCCTTGTGAGCTGCTGCCCACCGCATGATTGGAAGGCCCAGGATGAAATGGGCCCTGGAGACTGATTTACCCTCTCTGCCCCTACTGGATATAACCATTCAGCCTCCAGGACAGCCGGGGGGTATTTTTCACTATGCCCAATGTCAGAGTCTCTCTCTTTTCTAATAGTAAAGATGGGCAGGGAATGAGTTATCAGCATCTGTGCAGGCTAGGGGAACAGAGAAGAATGCTGAGACAGGGCGTCATGGACAGGCCACGGGCCCTGCCATCAGCTGAGGTGGTGCCGGAACGGGCAGCTGCTATTATGACTGATACAGACTCCGAACAAGGAGTTACAGGCATAGCCCGAGGCTGACTGGAGGAAGCCTGAGGGACAGATGCAGGTGAGAACCCATGAGACAGAGAGAGTCCTTCAGCTGTGGTAGCCGAGCAGCTAGACTGGGGCTGCAAGAGCAACACCCAAGCCCAAATGAAGCCCTCTCTAGAAAAAGGGAGAGCCTGAATCACCAGGCTCCTGAAAACTCGGTGCCAACTCTCCACGCTGAGATGATGGGTTTGGTCCCAGGCCCTGGTTCTGTTTTGTAAGGCCAGGGATCGAAAACGGAGGGGTTTCTATAAAGAGCAATGGTGGGACACTGGTATTTCTCTTTGCTGCCTGATGGACAGAGCGCACACCCAGAGCAGATGCTCAAGGCAGCCATGTTGGGAACAGCCATTTGTCTATGTGTTCTCCTTGTCTGTTCTGGTCATTCCAAAATAGTCATGCTCCCCCCATTCTAGTGACAGCCTCGGCTGGTCCTGGCTGCAGGTCTCATTGTCATGGGGCAGGTTCCTCCTTCGAGCCACCCATGCTCTATATCAGGGGTTCTCAAATTTCACTGCACCGCAACCCCCTTCTGACAACAAAAATTACCACACGACCTCAGGACGGGGGGACAGAAGCCTGAACCCACCGAAGCCCCAGCTGAACATGATTTCTTAGTGCAACAATGCTGGGGCCGAAAGGGCTAATGTGATCCTGGGGGATCCATAAACAGGGGAATCTCGAGTAGGAGTAGAGAGGTTATTTTACCTCTGTATTTGGCACTGGTGTGACCACTGCTGGAATCCTGTGTCCAGTTCTGGTGCCCAGTATTCAAGAAAGATGTTGATACATTGGAGAGGGTTTAGAGAAGAGCCACGAGAATGATTAAAGGATAAGAAACCATGCCTTATAGTGATAGACTCAACAAGCTCAATCTATTTAGCTTAGCAAATGAAGGTTAAGGGGTGACTTGATCACAGTCTCTAAGTACCTCCAGGGAGATCAAATATTTGATAATAGGCTCTTCAGTCTAGCAGAGAAAGGTCTAACATGATCCAACGGGTGAAAGCTAAAGCTAGACAAATTCAGACCGGAAATACAGGGTACATTTTTAACAGTGAGAGTAAATAGTCATTGGAACAATTTACTTAGCATTCTGGTGGATTCCCCACCAGTGGTGATGTTTAAATAAAGAGTGGGTGTTTTTTTGAAAGCTCTGCTCTAAGGATGATTTTGGGGGCAGTTCTCTGGCCTGTGTCATACAGGCGGGCAGACTAGGTGATCACAATGGTCCTTTCTGGCCTTGGAATCTGTGAATCTATTAATCATAGATAGTGTATAAGAATAGATGGGTTGTGGATTTGTTCCACATTGTAATTCCTGGGTTCTTTGCCTTTAGGGGAGGGGTTTTCAAAGCTGTCTAGGAGATTTAGATGCCCGGTTCCTATTTGAAATGAATGGGAACTGGGCATCCAGCTCTCTCAGATGACCTTGAAAATCTCAGCCTCGTTCTCCACATCGGTTCTCTTGTGCTCATTTAGTCCAACCTCCTTTATATCACAGGCCACCAACACCACCTCATCCCCTCACACTAAACCCAACAATCAAAATTAGACCAAAATATTGCAGCCCACAGGAGATTCAACTATTATGTACCACAAGGTCGTTGCAGCTATGTTGGTCCCAGAACACTAGAGAGAAAAGGTGGGTGAGGTAGTATCTTGTAAAGGACCAACTACTGTTGGTGAGAAAGACAAGCTTTCTCTGAAGAAAACTCAGTGTAGCTCGAAAGCTTGTCTCTTTCACCAACAGAAGTTGGTCCGATAAAAGGTATTGCCTCACTCACTTTCTCTTTCTGTTATGGGCCACAGGCAGAGAAAAGGAGGGAATGAGGTGCACCAGTGCCTGAGGCCCCTGCCTTGGCAAGGAAATGATTAAAAACTACAAAACTACAGCAGTGAGCAACTCAGAGAAAGCTGCCAGATGTCTGGACTTTCCCACAGCTTCTGTGCTTAGATAGAGAAATCTGAATGGAAAATAAAAATAACAAAACTTTGCAGCGTGGCTATTTTTGCCCTGGGATCATGACGCCTTTCCGGTCTCCTGCTCTCAGATAAAACCGAGTGGCTCTCCAAATGCACTAACTGTATAAATATTGGCCGCTCCCAGGCTGGCTTTTCATCACCAGCCAAATCTGCGGATGGCAGTGAGTTCATGACATCTCTGATGTGAGCTTAAAGGGGGTTGTTGAATACTCCGGCTCACTGCAGCTCTGCAGAGAACAAGCTAGCAATAAAATGGTGTGACTTTCTGACTTCATTTGAAGGCCTTTCTTGCATGCTGGAAGATGGGCATGCTGGCTGGGTGTGTCTGTCCACAGGGAAGTTGCTTATTTAGCTGTGCTTCTTCCCCTTGGGCTTCTTTAGATAGTGGTGAATGTGAAAATGAATTTCAAACATGAGGGTGGAGGCAAGACTTCCTTTAGCAGATCACACCTGAGCATTTAGTAATAATTGTCATGCAGCATAAAACACCCTTAATACAACGCTCTGCCACAAGGAGTGGGATCCAGTGAAATGGAAATCTAGCTTCGAGGGATGCAGCCCTGTCACAGATCCACGGGTCCAGTGCTCTGGAACAGCTCGGGGAAGACCCCCTCGGTGTGCCAGATGCCCTTACGGTCTCACTCTTTCACTTGGACTGAACCTCAGAGCCTTCAGTACCCCTGCTCCAAGCTGTGAGCTCCCTTCAGTGAGTCCACCTGAGTGGGACACCTGAGGGAGACTTGTACCCCCAAAGGGAGCAAAGCACCGCCGCTTTCAGCATTTGCAGTGACTCTCAGCCAGTGTTGTAAAAGCAGTAGGGTTTATTAGCTGTCTGGGACACAGTGTAGAAAGTCCTTGGTTAGCATAGAGAAAAGAAAAATATGGCCTGGTCCGTTCTGGTTACCCAGAGCCCTGGCCATGTGGTGTCCACCCCTGGCTCCTACTGTCTCTCTCTGTCTTCTTTATTCAAATTCCTGACCAGTCCCACCTGCCCCTCCTCAGTCCTTTGTAGTCCAGCTGGTCAAATACAGGTGACTTTCTGTGGAGGGGTGGGCCATCTATGGTCATTAGTTGGTCGGTACAGTAGAACCTCAGAATTACTGAACACCTCGGGAATGGAGGTTGTTCGTAACTCTGAAACGTTCGTAAGTCTGAACAAAACGTTATGGTTGTTCTTTCAAAAGTTTACAACTGAACATTGACTTAATACAGCTTTGAAACTCTACTCTGTGGAAGAAAAATGCTGCTTTCCCTTTATTTTTTTAGCAGTTTATGTTTAACACAGTTCTGTACTGTATTTGCTTCTTTTTGTTGTTGTTGTTTCTGCTGCTGCCTGATTATGTACCTCCGGTTCCAAATGAGGTGTGTGGTTGACTGGTCAGTTCGTAACTCTGCTGTTCCTAACTCTGAGGTTCTAGTGTAGTAAATGTCCTGGTGATTGGATTTGCCATTGTCTTCACGGCCTCTAATGACTTGGGCCCCCAAACCTGAGACAGCGAGGTGCCATTCACACCTTTGTCGTAACCTGCCCAAGAGTAAACAGCCTTTTCCCACCACCTAATTAACCATGCAGCATATGGGAAACTGAGGGACACACAGTATTCATACAAAATATTTACAGAAAATGCCTGCTCCGTCACAAACCCATCCTCTGTGACAGCAGTACTCAGTCTTGACCAACTAGTGTACCACACCTCAAACACAACAGTACATGCCGTGCCACCGCAGTAACGTAACCTGTGTAGTTACGAGGGATTTTTATTTTCACTAAACTGATCCGTGAACCACCTGATGGCAGCCTACATACCATGGTTTGAAAACCACTACTCTAGGGTACACAGCATATAAGATACAGAGAATAAAATGAGGACGTAATAGCAACAAATATCTTTATATAATATATCATAGGCAGAAGCACAGGTACAGTATTTCCGGTTATATGCCACCATGCAGCAACGTTTTTGGTTTCCTGGGGATAAAACTTCCAAGCAAGCGGGCAGCAGAGGGATCTCTGCGCCTCTTGGGAGGTGAATGAAAGTGATGTTGCAGGGTTCATTCTCCTGCAGTGGGCACCAGACAAGAGTTGCTGAGTGCCCAAGTCAAGAGATTTTTACAAATCAATTAGTTACTCCTTTCTTTCCATTGACAGTTTGTACAATCAGAATTCAGCTGATAGCTCTGTTGATGAGAGGGGAGGGGGAAGAGATTCCAATTGGCTTTGCACAACTGTATTGGCTTTGCAGTTCAGAGTAAAAAAAAACCCAGGAGTTTTGCCATTCAAACCATCGGCTATGGCTGCAAGACACCCAAGGAAGGGGCAGCTGCCTTGGGTGCTGTACCATGTTCGGTTTCTGATTGTGAGTGCACTTTAACTGCAAATGCAATACGCTATTGTGGTACTGGGGTCGGAGCGAGGTGGCATGAGATGTGGGGAGAGAAGACTTGCATGTCTGAGCTGTGGCAAGGTTCACTTAGGGGCCAGCAGGTCTAGTGGGCAGGCCACGGCTCACCAGGTGGCTTTGTAGAGCAATCTGACAGCCTGGCAGCCAAGTTACAGGCTGTTCTTCTCCCAGTTTCCCTGGTCAGACAAGGGGCAGAGGGAAAGGTACAGGGACCCACCCAGACCCTCCCTCTCCACTGGGTCCTGGCTCAGGGCCCAAGTAAGGAGGGGTGAGGAGTGTCTCAGGCCCCTCTAGCTAATTCCCCAGACCCACCTCCTATGGGCCACTTCCTACTTCCACTGTGCTCTCCTCAGTCTGGGGCCCGGCTCGTTGCTTCCCTCCCCACGAAGGGCTGCTCAAGCAATCTCAACAACTCAAACAGTCAGTAGGAGCTTTTCAGCTCCCTTTACGGTATCCAGTGATTCCCCCTTGTCAGGGTGATGGGGAGAGAAAACGGGGTCAGGCCCCTGGCGGTCCAGCCACAGTCCAGTCCCTTCCCCTGTGGATTCCTCGGTCCCAGGAGATACTAGCTGGCTTCCTTCCAGCAGATGGCCCCTCTTTCACTGTCCACCTGCTCGACTGCCAGAGTCCCCTTGTGAACGGGTCGTCCTGGGTGGCAGGGCCATCTTGGCCCGGTACTGCGCCATCACTGCGCCAGGCTTAGTGCAAGGTCTGTAAACCTCATCACGGGGGGTGAAGGGAACAAGTCAGCAGCTGCCAGGACATTGAAGAGAACGACATTAGTCAAGAGCACTCCTTGTAGCTAAAAACTCCAACTCCTGTTGTGATGCTGATAGTGACTTCGACGGCATTGCGGTCCCCAAGCATTCATAAATCACAGGCCAGGCCCCCCGAAATCATGAGATCGATTTAAAAAGCCATAGGAGTTAGTTTTTAATAATAACGTCGGTATTTTTCTTTGCCTTCTAGTTTCTGTGTCTTTAGGGTGCACCTGGGTCACGTTTTCAAGCTGTTCTCTGCCATGATGAGGGCTATAAATGTCCTTTTCAAAACGAAAGCTGGGGTTATCACCTAATCACATGACTCCAGGAGCTGGGGCTTTAAGGGAAACTCCAAATATCCCCAGCCTGGGGATAAAATTGCAAGAGCTGGCAATGCTGCTTCAGTGGGAGTAAGGACTGTGAGATCATTTCATGGTTACCTTGTGCCCTCAAATTCCACTGAGCCCCTCAATTTGTTGTATCCACTTGTTGTTTCTCATCTTGTACTGTAAGATTTTTGGGACTGTCTATGTATAACACATAGCACCGTGGGGCCCTGACTCCTGACTGAGGCCTTTAGGTGTTACTGCAACACCAATGACTGTGCTCTCCCCTATTCTCTCACACCTTGTGTGTGTTGCTACTCTGCCACCTACTGGTATGGATGTTTCAGACCCAATAGCATACAGTTGGCTGGCTAACAAGAAGTCTCTGCTTGTGTCTCTGTGGTGTGAGTGGGAGTAAAGATTTTGTCAGAAAATGGAGGCACTTCACCCATCTATGCACTGAAGAGCCAGTAAACTAAAGAGGCCCTACAGACCACTAATTAGAACATAAGAACATAAGAACGGCCGTACTGGGTCAGACCAAAGGTCCATCTAGCCCAGTATCCTGTCTACCAACAGCGGCCAATGCCAGGTGCCCCAGAGGGAGTGAACCTAACAGGTAATGATCAAGTGATCTCTCTCCTGCCGTCCATCATCACCCTCTGACAAACAGAGGTTAGGGACACCATTCCTTACCCGTCCTGGCTAATAGCCGTTAATGGACTTAACCTCCATGAATTTATCCAGTTCTCTTTTAAAGGCTGTTATAGTCCTAGCCTTCACAACCTCCTCAGGCAAGGAGTTCCACAAGTTATATCTATACCTCCCACGGTCCTGGGGAGAGGTTGGGAGTTGGATACTTCCTGGTCTTGGTCTCACGATAGGAGCCAGCTAGGTGTCTGTCAGTGATACTTGAGAAGGTAATGCATCCAGATGGTTGATCCTGCCTACCCATGAGATCCTGGGAGGCACTCATCAGCTGCCAGGATCGCGTCTAGATCCTTAGACGTGTCCCCATTAATATACATCCAGGCAGGAACACCATATGACCAGTGCCCAGCCCATGGGGCCAGGAGATACTTCAGCAACCTGTGCACGTTTTTGTTTTCTCTCTTAGATTTAGAAACACACAGAGACCGTTCATACCTCATGGCACCTAGGTCAGATGGCAAAGCCAAAATACTTGCAGAGCTGTAACACACAATCTCCAGCTACAAGGGAGAGCTCAAATCTGCAGCATTTTACTCCCAAGATGAATCATCTTTATGCACTGCTGGAAGGCACTCAGACACTACGGTGATGAGTGCGGTATAAGATCCGATATAGCATAGAAAGGATTTCTGTAATCAACAATAGGAACAGTGGAGCTGAAGAAAAGACTGCTAGGGCATATTGTAAGGAGCAGTTTCATGTCTGTGTCCTTCCTGTATAATATTTGAAGAATACATCCTCTTAGTTTTCATCCTTTCCATATTCTCACGTACACATATGATACTATCTCTGTCAGGGCCAAAATGATCAAAAGGTAGGCAAGCTGAGGTCTCCATCCGAATCCCATTGAAACGAATGGGAGCCTTTCCCTTGGCTTTAGTACAGGTTGGATCTGGCCCCGAAGGAACCTACATAAAGGTTGGATTTTCAGAAATGCAGCCATGGGGTGCTTTGAAGTTTCAATGCGCTGTCACCAGGGAACCTTGTCACGTGGAATTCTCCTAGCTGCACGGCTACTGTAATCCTAGGTGTGTTGTGATGCTGTAAATGTTGCAGATTAAAATACAGGGACAAAATAAGGGGGTAGACCAAGACATGCCCTTGGACAGTGGTTGATGGAGGCCGGTATGATTTAGAACAGGGGTGGGCAAACTATGGCCTGTGGGCCGGATCTGGCCCATCAGTGCTTTGGATTTGGCCCCCGGGATTGCCACCCCCTCTGATGCTGCGGGCCCCGTGCCGCTGCTGGAAGCAGCTGGTACCACGTCCCTGTGGCCCCTGGGGGAGGAGGGGCAGAGGGCTCTGCGCGCTGCCCTCGCCTGCATGCAACGCTCCCGCAACCCCCATTGGCCGGGAACGGGGAACTGCGGCCAATGGGAGCTTCGGGGGAGGTACGCACAGGGCAGGGCAGTGCACGGAGCCACCTGCCCCCCGTCCCCCAGGGGCCGCAGGGACTTGGTGCTGGTCGCTTCTGGGAGCTGCTCAGTGCGGCGTGGGGCCAGGGCAGGCAGGGAGCCTGTCTTAGCTCTACTGCACGCCACTGCTACCCCAGAGCCGCTCCAGGTAAGTGGTGCTGGCCCAGAGCCCACACCCCAAACCCCTCCTGCACCCCAACCCCCTGCTCTGAGCCCCTCGTACACCCCGCACCCCTCCTCCGCCCCAACCCCTTGCCCTGAGCCCCTTCCTGCACACCGCACCCCCTCCCACACCCCGCAGTCCCTCCTGCACCCCAACCCCCTGCCCCAGCCCTACATTCATGGCCTTGTATGCAATTTCTCCACCCAGGTGTGACCCTCGGGCCAAAAAGTTTGCCGACCCCTGAGTTAGAGCCACACTACATATACGTAGGCTGTCTATGGGCTGTGCAGCAGCCCAGAATCCTCTCTAGTGCTTCCTATTGTGGCCACGCCCCCTCCCGTCCCATCCTGTACACGAGAGTTTATGTCAGCTCTACATTGTTCCTACGCCTGTTACTCCTGAGGGAATCCTGTGCCAAAAAAATAAAAATTATGCACCAAAAAATTAAAAATTCTGTACACAATATTTTAAAATGCTGCAAAATTTTGCATATTTTATTTGTCAAAATAACACAATATAATCATACCATTTTCAATTATTTTAGTAATTTATTTCAAAATACTTGTCAGCAAATAATTGAAAATGGTGTGATTATATTGTTACTGCGTTTCTGCGTTATTTTGACAATTAAAATATGCAAACATTGCAGAATTTTAAAATTTTTAATTTTTTGGCGCAGAATTCCCTCAAGATTACCAGGGTTCTGTGTGGCACAATCTGGGTGTGGACAGCTCAGTGTGGGGTCTGGGTGCAGGGGGGACTCTGGATGCACAGGGGCTCGGTGCGGGGTTCTGGGTGCGGGGAAAATGGGACTCTGCAGGGGAGTCCAGGTGAAGATGGTTAGGGCTCAGTGGTGGGGCTGGGAGAGTGGGGCTTGGTGGGGTGGGGGCTTGGGGCGCTCAGGGTGGGGGTTCTGGGTGCTGGGGGCTCCTGATGCAGGGGGGCCTTGGTGGGGGGGTTGGGTGCATGGGTGGGGGGTCACTGTATGGGGAGCTGCTCCGCCTGTCCACCCAACCCCATGCATCCAGACCTCCCACACCAACCCCCCATTGGGCCTCACCCCCACGCATTTGGAACCCTTCCCCCAAGCCTCACCCCCACCCCACAAAGCACCCTCCCTCCCCATGGTGCAGAGTTTCCTGCAGCCAGGAGAAATTTCTGGGGGCTGATCTGACCCAGCCCCAGCTGCTCTGTGCAGGGGAGGGGAACGGGAAATGCCATCGCCATCCTCCTTGGCCCCCCAAGCTGGGACTAAATCCCTGAGCGGCTGGGGCATCCCCAGACCCCCCTCCCACAGTGATTTACCTCTCCCCCAGCTGCCTAAACAGACGTGTCTGAGCTGCCGGGGAGGGGTGAGTGAGTACTGGGGCAGCTTCACTTTGCTTCTCCGCAGAAACCATTTTCTGCAAGGAAGCAAAGAGAATTTGCAGGGGGGCATTTTTCTGCTGTGCCGCAGTGGCGCAGAATTTCCCCAGGAGTGGAATCCTCCTCTAGGCCCTTGTGGCTCTTGTGTAGCCCTGGTCCCCACATCAGATCCATTTAGGCTCCATACCAGCAGAGAAGGGGTTAAGGAGAGCTTTTGGGCCCAGCTAGCCCCGCCCTGCTATACCTGCAGCCAATGCCAAGCCTGGAGGGAGAATAAAAGGAGAGAGCCTAGCTCAGTTTACGGCTGACTGGCTAGGAAGGAGGACACCATCAGAGGAACAGCCAGACCCCCAAGGAGCGAGAAATGCTTGAACCAGAGGCTGGTTGGGGAACCAAGCCCCTTCCCTGGGAGCCTGGGGGATGGCCCACTATTGAGTTATGTTTGGTTGTTTGGCTATATGACATGTTAGGACTGAGCCACTCAACCTCACTCAGAAGAGGAATAAGACAGAAGGGTCAATTAGTTGGCGGGCTGCAGCCTGCCTCATTGGATTATACCTTTTCTCCTCTACCCAATCCTCACCTCCCTTGCATTCATAGACCGCAAGTACTTCAAGCCAGGGACTGTGTCTTCACATATGTTTGGACAGCACCTAGCACAGCAAAGCTTAGTTTAACATTTGCCTCATCAGTAGTCTAGATTCCCTGATCATATTTGTGTCTCTTGAACAAGTGCTCGTTCTAAGCCATTGTCAAGGCTGATTCCCCACTCGGGTGCTTCGAGTGCAGAAGGTGGGGGCCCGCAAGGATTCTAAAAATTAATACTGGCCACTCCAGGCTTGTATTAAACTCCCAAGGTTACAGCTTTTCTCTGACCTTGGATTGGTAGATGTTGTCACCACCCAAGTGCAGACCCCCTTTGAGAGCCCTGGAAGGCACACTTGGGAATTCCTTCCTGTGGGGTACCCTCATGCCCTTTCTCTCTCTCTCACGCGCACACACACACACACACACACACACACACACGGAAGAGCTGAGATGGGGGGGGCACCAGCTAGTTAAGCAACATCTGCACAAACCTTTTAAGACACAAAAAAACAATTCTGTTCTTAAAAAAGTTAAATTTTATTAATTAAAAAAGAAAAAGAAAAATACATCTGGGAACTCAGGCTATTGCTAGATTTAAAAAGAGCAACTACAAGGATTAAGCACCAAGAATAACTTATTGAGCTCCAGCTTAAAGGTTATAAGCAAACCAAAAGCCCTTGGGGTTAGCACAGAGGAATCCACAAGCCATAAAAAATAAAAGGGATAAACCTAATCGTGTCTTCCTAGACATTCCCTGATCTACTTACATATCTGGGGTTTTAAATGAGTAGTTTCTAGGTATGACACTGATGATTTTTTCATACCTGGCCCAAGCTTCTTACAGTGTAGCTGCTGCCCTGTCTGCCTCTCCCCAGGAGAACAACCACAGACTAAAGGGAAGTCTTTTTCTCCCCAATTTTAAGAAGTTTTAGCCTTCCCATTGGCTCTTTTGGCCAGGTACCCGCTCCCTTCCTTTTACCTATGCATTGCAGTGAGACTTTTTAACCCTTTACAGGTAGAGCAATTAGAGAACAGGTACTAAGAGAGATTTTATAGCTGCTGGCTGGCTGGGTGTCCATAAAAGAGAGCTATCCTCCCCCCCCCCTTCATTTATCACAGTACCTTGGACACCTTGAAGTTGTTGTGTTTGTTTGTTTTTTTTTAATCTAGCAAAAGCCTAAGTTCCCAGGGGTATTTTCTTCTTCTTCTTCTTCTTTTCTTTTCTTTTTGTTATTAATAACATTTACCTTTTTTAAGAACAGAATTGGATTTTTGTGTCTTAAGAGGTTTGTGCCCCTGTTGTTTAATTAGCTGGTGGCTACAGCTGATTTCCTTTCCCCCCCCCCCCCCAAGAGGTCAAGAGGGACCATCAAGATCATCTAGTCTGATCTCCTGCACATTGCAGGCCACAGAACTTCATCCACCCGCTACTGTAATAGACCCCTAACCTCTGGCTGAGTTACTGAAGTCCTCAAATCATGATTTAGAGACTTCAAGCTACAGAGAATCCACCATTTACACTAGTTTAAACCTGCCAGTGACCTGTGTCCCAGGCGGCAGAGGAAGACGAACCCCCACCTGCAGGATCTCTGCCAATCTGACCTGGAGGAAAATTTCTTCCTAACCCCAGTTATGGTGATCAGTTAGACCCTGAGCATGTGGGCAAGACCCACCAGCCAGACACCTGGGAAAGAATTCTCTGTAGTAACTCAGAGCCTCCCTATCACCCGCCACTGGAGATACTTGCTGCTAGCAGTCGCAGATCGGCTACATGCCCTTGTAGGCTGTCTGATCGCACCACCCCCTCCATAAATATATCAAGCTCAGTTTTGAAGCCAGTTAGGTTTTTTGCCCCTGCTGTTCCCCTGGGAAGGCTGCTCCAGAACCTTCACCTACAGTTACCTTGCAGATGTCTGAGACTCCACGGTGACTTCCTGTTCGACGGATGAGGGAAGCGAGGGCTTGATCTTACACTATTGAAATCTATGGGAGTTTTGCTGTGGACTTTAAGGGGAGCAAGATCAGACCCCAAGTGAGGTATCTCAGCTACCAGTTAGCACGGCAAGGAAGTGACTGACTTTTTAATTGCCAGCCCTGTGCAGCCCCCTTTATATTTTCTCCCCAAGTGCAATAGTCAATTTGTGTCAATTGCTTGAACGTTGTAACCTGAGGCAGAACAGTCATCCGGCCTAATGACTCCAGTAAAGGCACTATCTCTGGGTGACTTGAAGGCCACCTGTGGCTTGAAAAGGAAACGTCTCTCTTCCTTTCACCCCCATAAAACAGCCCTAGAGTACCTGCATGCCCCTTTCTGTGTTCATTTCATTCCTCTCGTTGGGTTATTGCCAGGTATTGCTGTCAGATCAGTAGCTCCAGCAAAGCTCCGTTTTAGTTTCACTGCCTGAAACAGGCGTTTAGTCACATCATCAGGCAGACATAAGTCCCCAGCTTGCATCCTTTTCCTGCACTTGTCTTTGATATTTGTCTTTCGGTGAGAACAGCGTTCGGGGTTCACAATTCTTGCTCTAGCCGACAGCAGTAGCTGGCACTTTGATCTCCAATGAAGCTCAAGAAAAGTGGCAACACAACTGACTGTATCCTGGTCATTAACTCATTGTGCGCCTCATTCGCTGGGTGCCATAGGCCAAGGCTCTCAACCTTTCCAGGCTACTGTACCCCTTTCAGGAGTCTCCTTTGTCTTGCATCCCCCACGTTTCGACCTCATTTAAAAACTACTTGTTTACAAAATCAGACATGTCACAGCACACTATTACTGGGAAATTGCCGACTTCCTCATTTTTAACCATATAATTCTAAAATAAATCAATTGGAACATAAATATTCTACATACATTTCAGTGTCCAGTATATAGAGCAGTATAAACAAGTCATTGTATGAAAGTTCTGTTTGTGCTGACTTCACTAGTGGTTTTTATGCAGCCTGTTGTAAAACTAGGCAAATATCTAGATGAGTTGATGTACCCCCTGGAAGACCTCTGTATACCCCCAGGGATACGTGTACCCCTGGTTGAGAACCACTGCCATAGGCTACTGTTTCTGCCTGTGATTCTAATGGACGAACGTGAGGCATCTCTTGGATTTAAGAAAAATACTTGGGTGGGAGCGTATCGAAAAATGTTCTACATAGAAACAAACTTGGTGTTTATCAGACAAAGAGGGATCTTTCTTACTTGATGACGCAAGGGAATAATGACCATTGTTGCTTCATTATTTCCTTGTGCTCTGTCCATATCCACCTGTTGTCGCTTGTCTTCTTTTTAGAGTGCAAGCTCTTTGGGACACGGTTTGTCTCCTTTGTTCTGTGTTTGTACCGCACCTAGCACAATGGGGTCCTGGCCCATGACTGCAGCTTCTAGGTGCTACCACAATACAAATGAATAATAATGTTGTTATTCGGAGGGGCGGGAGGGGTTGGATTAAACTTTGTTGAAGCTGGTGAGTATAACCACTTTATTCAGCATAAAGATAGAAAAAACAATTAAGCTCCTTTATGGAATAGATAGGGAAACAATAAGCCACCACCCAAAACAGGGTCACGTGCAGGAATCTGAACTATGTGCATGGCGGGGTTCCACGGGGACTGGGTATTACTGAATAACTTGTCTGTGTGTAGGGGACAGAAGCAACAGAAACATGGGTGAAGCTGAGAGAGAAGCAGCAGAAAGCGAAGGGGACAGCTGGAACAAGCCTGGGAGCCAGGGCCGGCTTTAGCAAGAGCGGGGCCCGATTCCTGGGGGTGGGGCTTGCTGCAAGCCCTGCCCCCAGGAATCGAGCCGCGCTCCGGCCGGGGTTGCTGGGCTTGGATCTGACCTGGAGCCGCGGCGCGGGGGCCGCGCCGGGCCGGAGCCAAGCCGCGCTGACCGGACCGGGCCGGAGCCGCGCTGCGGGGACCGGGCCGGGCCGGAGCCGAGCCGCGGGGACCGGGCCGGGCCGGAGCCGCGCCGCGGGGACCGGGCCGGAGCCGACCAACCCGAGCCGCGGGGACCGGGCCGGAGCCGACCCAAGCCGCGGAGACCGGGCCGGAGCCAACCCAAGCCGCGGGGGGCCGGGCTGGGCCGGAGCCGGGCCACGCTGCGGGGGCTGGGCTGGAGCCAAGCTGGGCCAGAGCCACTGGGGCCTGCCTGCTCGGCGGGAACGGGCCGCGCCTCCCCGGAGCCCTTCTCACGCCCCCACCACCCCAGCTTACCTTGTGCTGCCAGCCCGCCCCTGCTTCTTTTCAGACTTCCCGCAAATCTCTGATTCGCGGGAAGCAGGGGAGGGGGCGGAGCGTTCAGGGGAGGTGAGGAGGGGGAAGTGAGCTGGGGGCGGGGTGGAGAGCTGCAGCGCGGGGCCCTCTTGGCGCAGGGCCCAATTCAGCCGAATCGGCTGAATCGGCCTAAAGCCAGCCCTGCTGGGAGCATTTCCCTGAGAAAAGCTAAGAAAATGAGCTTTTGGGTGAAGTGCAGGCTGGAAACAGGTTTGGAAGTGTGAGCAAAGAAACTCTCTCCTGTTGTTTGCTTCCTGCTGTGTTCAGGGAAACAAGGACTTTGTGGACATCCTTTCTATACAAATAGAATTGCATCAAAGAAATCCCTGACTCTTTCATCAATTTCCCCTCCTCACTGAAACAACCTGCAAGCTCCAATAATTTTGGCTAACGATTTGGGTCAAAAGGGATAACAATAAAAGACTCTGGAGCACAGTAGACATTAGAGTTGGCCCGGGAGGGAATTTTGTGAAAACTTTTTCGAAAATGTGTTTTCTTTTGTTTTAATTGTGAAAATTCATCCGTTTAAAAAATCCAAACCTTTTGACGGCTGAATGGCTGGTGACAAAAGGGGGCGGGGCGGATTTCTTGGAAGTTTAATCAAGGGCTTTTCCTTGTGTCTTTTTTGAATGTTGGAATATGTGGCGGAGAGTTTTTTTTTTTTTTTAAGTCTTGAGAAGGGATTTGAAACTGGATTATTGCTTTTCTGATTCCCCTGAGGCTGCAAAACTGGGCTGGCAAACTGGTATGAGAGCTTCGGGTAAAGTCTGAGTGAGCATCTCAACTGGTGTGTTTCTTATCCAAACCAAACCTGCCTAGCGTCTGAGGATGACTCACTGATTTATATTGTACTTAGCACCAAAGGGTATTCAGCCTGGTGACTGAATGTTCTAATGTCTCTTTCCAGGAAAAAGCCTTTGTGACACAGAAGTGAAAACAGGTCCTGGCCATGGTTTAGGGGAATCGATTCTTTGCCAAAAACGTTACCGCTTCTGTCATGTCTATAGCTCAGGCAAACGGAAGGCCAGATCATGAAAGGTGAGGAGCAGCCCCAACTCCTGCTATGTGAAGTCAATGGGGGCTGGTGGATCTTGCTCACATGCTCAGGGTCTAACTGAATGCCTCATTTGGGGTTGGGAAGGAGTTTTCCCCCAGGTCAGACTGGCAGAGACCTTGGGGGGTTTTGCCTTCTTCTGCAGCGTGAGGCACGAGTCACTAGCTGGTTTGAGCCAGAGTAAATGGCAGATTCTCTGTAACTCCATAGGCACTGACTCCGTGGGTGCTCCGGGTCTGGAGCACCCACAGGGAAAAATTAGTGGGTGCTCTGCACCCACCAGCAGTCAAGCTCCCCTCCCCCCGTGAGCGCGCCGCATCCGCGCTCCTCTGCCTACCTCCCAGTGCTTCCCGCCCGGCCGCCGCCAAACAGCTGTTTGACAGTGTTAGCAGGCTCGGGGGGGCGGGAGGAGCTGGAACGGGGCGTGCTCAGGGGAGGAGGTGAGGCTGGGGCGGGGATTTGGGGAAGGAGTTGGAATAGGGCAGGGAGGGGGAGAGTTGGGGTGGGGACTTTGGGGAAGGGGTTGGGATGGGAACAGGGCAGGGGCAGGTCCTCATGGAAGGGGCAGAGTGGGGGTGGGGCTGGGGCCAGGGGGGGCGTCGAGCACCCACGGGAAACAGGGGAAGTCGGCGCCTATGTGTAACTCTGTAACTGTAAGTCTTAAACCATGATCTGAGGGCGTCAGTAGCTCAGCCAGAGGTCCTGGGTCTATTACAGGAGCGGGTGGGTGAGGTTCTGTGGCCTGTGATGTACACGAGCCTACTCTTTTGGCTGTCTGCACCCGGGCTTGTGCCAGCTTGGACTCGGAAATGAAACTGTCCCAAAGAGATCAAAAAGCTTTACAGATCATTCGAAATGTCCTCAACAAGTTTGCAGGTGAAACAACCCAGGGGAGAGCTCAGATTTCTCCTGAGGTGACTGTACAGAAAAGTGTATGACCCCACCCCCATCACGATTCTCAGTGCCTGTCGGAAGTACGCTGGGGAGAGTGGTGAGTGGAAGGGAGAAATAGGTTGCATTTGGAGGGGATTGCATACAAGTTTTGCCATTGCCCAGTGAGGGGGAGAAAGGAGCGTTTTGTTACTGCCATCAGCCCTGTGGTTTCATCCTAGCTAGGGTGGGTTGGGCTGGGCCTTAAACGAGCCGAACGTCTGGGGTTGTGCCAGGGCCGTGTTACTGTAAGCACATCTGCCAGACGCCGGCTCGCCAGTCACTCAGCGAGTACATCTTGTTTGTGTTTCTTCTGCAAGTACACTCCCGGCGGGTTATGTCAGAGGTGAGGAATGCGGGCCAACCTCTGTCATGAGATCAGCCTGACATTTTTAGGCTGAACATGTACCGTATTTTCTGGAAGAGAGCACACATGTTGCGTAGGGGATTTGGGGCCTGAGAGAAAACGAATGACTCCACCCCCCTCACCCCGCTTCATCGCCAGCCGATGGGGTAAGCTGAATGTGACTGGCCATTGGGCCAACCTCCCCTTTTGCACCCATAACCAATGAGGAAAGAAATGCCACTGAATAGATAAGAATGAAAGAGAAACCATTGATGTTTATTAGACCCTACACAGAAAGCTGTGGAAATCTAGTTGGAGGTAACACCATGGATATGTTACAGATTTTCTATAAGGCTCAGTCCCCATTTTATTCACCTAAAACACAGGGCCTGATTCTCAGCTACTCCATCTCTGTGGTTGGGGCAGCTGGCAAACGTGGCTGTGACCTTTCCACTCCCTGTATTCTTGGGCTAGCTGGGCGCTGCCTTATTAACTTACTTCCCCTGGTATCAATTAGAAAAGCCTCCAGGCAATTTTAATTTCAGCTCTGCTTCCCATGCTTGTGTATTGCCACAAACCCTGCCCACCCCAGTTGTCCTAAGCTGAATCTCCTCAAGGCTAAGAAGATGCAAACATATGTTCAGAGCAGTGAGTATACAGAGCATGCTCATCTATCTTATGGGTCATTGCACCATGCCGACATGTTGGGAAATGCAAGGAAAAACCTACAGCACTGAGAGCCCAGGTCAACTGACTTGGGCTTGCAGGGCTAGGACTGCAGGGCTAAAATAATAGTGTAGATATCCAGGCTCGGAGACTGTTTCAGAACCCAGGCTTTAGTCGGAGCAGGAACATCTACACTGCTATTTTTAGTCCTGCAACTTAAGCTCAGCGAGCTTGAGTCATTTGACCCAGGTTCTGACACTCAGCACCATGGGTTTTTCTTTGCATTGTAGATGTACCCTGAGGAGCCAGGAGGGTTCTTAGTTGAGCTGGTCAAAAAAGCTTTGACAGAACCATTTTCCATTGGGAAATGAAGTCCTGTTGACATGGAACGGCTTCCCGAAATCGTATCAATGTCAACAAAATTTTGTTTTAGAGGAAAACAATGGGAGAAAAGTTCCAGCAATACTGAAATGTCCCATTTCAACATTTTTCAGGGTGAAATGTTTTGATTTTTCATTTCATTTTGAACTATTGGGTATGATATTATATATAACAATATACAATTTTTTTAAAAGTCAAAATTGATATGATACATTTAGATTGATGCAGAAAATTTCAGAATGTTCAGCTTTTGTTCTGCATCGGAATCTAAACAAGTTTCATAATCTTTTGTGAAATGGATTTTCCATCCTCTGCTCATTTGTAGTCCTTAGTGCCCTCTGCACACAGCCACCATGCAGGGCAGGGGCACACCCCCAGTGAGAGAAATCTGTTAAAGGCTCCTCCTCTTCTTTTGGATATGAGAACAAGAGTCGGGAGAACTGAAGGATGATCTGAGCTGGGCTGAAATGATGGACAAGAAAATGATCTGAATGACGTCCTCATTCTGCTTTGCCCCAGTCGGTTTGTTATTCTTGCTCATTGTGTCACGACAATGTTTAGGCCTTGATTCTGCATTCGAATTCTAGGGTACAGCTGTGGAGACCTGCATAAAAGACCCCTTAAGCTTATTTCTACCAGCTTAGGTTAAAAACTTCCCCAAGGCACAAATTCTTCCTTGTCCTTGGAACAGTATCGCTGATACCACCAAGTGAGTTAGACAAAGATTTCGGAAAAGGACCACTTGGAGTTCCTGTTTCCCCAAAATATCCCCCCAAGCCCTTTCACCCCCTTTCCTGGAGAACAAACAAGAGCACAGACCAGCCCCTTGGGTTTTTAGGACACTAAAAACCAATCAGGTTCTTAAAAGCAGAACTTTATTATAAAGAAAAAGTAAAAGAAGCACCTCTGTAAAATCAGGATGGAAGGTAATTTTACAGGGTAACCAGATTCAACACACAGAGGATTCCCCTCTAGGCAAACTTTAAAGTTACAAACAAAAACAAAAACCCAAAACAGGAATAAACCTCCCTCTTAGCACAGGGAAAATTCACAAGCTAAAACAAAAGATAATCTAATGTATTTCCTTCCTATTACAATTTGTAATCTTAGATGCTCAGTTCAGGCTTTAAGAGATGTATTTTCCCTGCCCTGGTTCTTCGCTGTCCCGGAGAGAACACACAAAGAGGGCACAAAACAAAAACCTTCCCCCACAGATTTGAAAGTATCTTCTCCCCTTATTGGTCCTTTTGGTCAGGTGACAACCAGGTTATTTGAGCTTCTTAATCCTTTACAGGTAAAGGAGGGATTTTATGCTACCCGTAGCTGTATGTTTATGACAACTCCATACTGGCATAAGCATCCACCCGTGCTGATCCAATGGCGGGGCTGAGATCTTACACTATAAGCCTGTCAGAGGAAGGCTCTTTCTCCAAGGTGCTCGACATACCTGTGGGAAGTATGAATAATTAATACTAAGTGTGGAATATGCATGTTTACATTTGATAATAAATCAGTGAAAAATGGTGAACTTGTTAATTTTTGTTACGTTCCTCCTTCAAATTGAGGGAAATAAGCCAACATGATATACAGACCCATAATCACTTTGGGGAAGGTAGTCCAGAAAGGCTGAAGCTTGTATGCTACTCTTCTCCAGGTGATATCTTGAACGCCAAGGTAAAAATAAGCATCTTTAACCATCTTTGGCAATTCATTACTGATCAACATTATTCTCGGAATCACAAATTACCAGGATGGAATGCACATAGATTGTTTTTAACTTTATCCATCTGGGATTGTTATCCCAAACAGTAACAATATTAGCTTTAGCGATAATATTTCAGACTGATCCAAGAACGCTATTCTGCAATATCTATCCGCTCTCTGCATCTGACCCAGGCAAGCATCAGGGGACACCAGTTTCATTAGGCAGTGCTCAGCCGTTAGATGCACTGTTTCTGCCAATACACACACTGTAGGTTCTTTTTGCCTAATTGTCCCTTTTTCTGAGCTGGCTTACAACAAATTCAAATGCCATGGAAAAAGCAGTGCTTTAGCTGTTAGGGGCAGGACTGTCAGTCTGAGACAAGGTGGGTGAGGGAATATCTTTTATTGGACCAACTTCTGTTGGTGAGAGAGACAAGCTTTCGAGCCACACAGAGCTCCTCTTCAGGTCTGGGAAAGGAACTCCCAGCATCACAGAAAAATGCAAGGTGGAACAGATTGTTTCGTGTAACTGGAATGCACTGGAATGCTTTACCTAGGGAGGTGGTGGAATATCCTTCCTTGGAGGTTTTTAAGGCCCGGCTTGACAAAGCCCTGGCTGGGATGATTTAGTTGGGAATTGGTCCTGCTTTGAGCAGGGGGTTGGACTAGATGACCTCCTGAGGTCCCTTCCACCCCTGAGATTCTATGATTCCCTTCAAACCCCGGGGGCCTGATTCTGATCTCACTTGCAGCAGTGTAAATCAGCAGTGGTTTTAGTGGAATTGGTTGTTACATTGGTACACAACTGATGTGAGATCAGAATCAGATCCCACATCGTTAAGGCAGTAGAGCAGGGGTTACGTATGCAATACGCATTATATTATGGTCTGTGGGTAAAATTAGGGACTAAGTCATAGAATCATAGACTATCAGGGTTGGAAGGGACCTTAGGAGGTCATCTAGTCCAACCCCCTGCTCAAAGCAGGACCAATCTCCATTGGCTTTCAATGGGACAAAGGTTCCTAATGATTTAGATGGTCTTTGAAAATTTTACCGTATATAATATAAATATATACTGTAAGGATTCCTCTTCCCCAATAGTTGGGTTGCTGGTGAGTGTGGTTAGAGGGTTAGAGAGAGGCCAGGAAATCGAAAGTGAAAGAAAACTCGAGTCTTTCATGTGGTGCTGCCTGTAGCCAGGTGTAATGGTCACAGGCACTTCTGGGTGAGGGACCTGGCTTCCTTATTTTACCTGGATTCAGAGATTCCAAGGCCAGAAGGGACCATTGTGATCATCTAATCTGACCTCCTGTATAGCACAGGCCAGAGAACTTCCCCAAAATAATTCCTAGAGCAGATCTTTTAGAAAAAACATTCAATTTTGATTTAAAAATTGTCAGTGATGGGGAATCCACCACGAGCGACACTTGGTAAATTGTTCCAATGGTAAATTATTCTCACTATAGAAAATTTACACTATATTTCCAGTCTGAATTTGCCTAGCTTCAACTTCTAGTCATTGGATCGTGTTGTACCTTCACTGTTACATGGAAGAGCTCATTATTAAAAATTTGTTCCCCAGAAGGGAACTTGTAGACTGTAATCAAGTCACCCCATAGCTTTTCTTTAAAGCTAACTAGATTGTGCTCCTTGCATCTGTTAATATAAGGCAAGTTTTCTAATCCTTTAATCATCCTCATAGCTCTTCTTTGAACCCTTTCCATTCTTCTTGAATTGTGGGCACTAGAAATGGACACAGGATTCCACCAGTGGTCACACCAGTGCCAAATACAGAGGTAAAATAACCTCTCTACTCCTCCTTGAGATTCCCCTGTTTATGCATCCCAGGATCATATTAGTTCTTTTGGCCACAATGTCTATTGAGAGCTCATGTTCAGTTGATTATCTACCAGGACCCCCCTGCTTTTTCAGAGTCACTGTTTCCCGGGATAGACTCCCCCATCTTGTTAGTATGGCCTACATACTTAGCTGGCCCCATCACTATAATATCAGAACCATTTTTTAATTTATCATCACAATTCTCTTGTGAGGCGGGGAAGCACTGTTATTCTCATTTTAATGATGGGACTGAGACACAGGGAATGTCTACACAGGGATGTGATTCCCAGCTGCATGAGACATACCCATGCTGGTTCTGATTTTACTCTGTTTGTTCTTCAGGCTAAAGACAGGCCGCTACAGATACATCCCTCTGAGAGCCATTGGACAATATTTCATACATTTCCTCCTCGATTTCTTCCACAGACTCCAAATCCTTGTTTTATTCTTTATTGCTGTCTCTGTAGTCTAGGAGATAGATGACCAGGACCATGATTTATGGACGCTGCCTGTGGAACACTTCATGCTTACTGATTGATTTCTAATGTAAACAAACTCCACATAATTAGACATGGGCTCAAGCTATAAAGCTCAATTCCAGATTTCAAATAGCCCAGACTCCAGGGGGTGACTGGATCCAAGCTTTTGGTTCAGCCTGTTAGAAAGATGGGATTCTTTAGCAAAACTGGGATCAGGACCTAGATTCGAATGCTGAACAACCCCAAAGTTACACCGATGGGAATCAACATGCTAAATATCACTGGCCTTTTCGTACCATCCCATCTCCCAACTAGAGCTGCAAGGAGCCATTGGTTTAGAACCTAGAGGGCTGCTGGTCCTTGCGTGACGACCACATCTACACCACCACTCAGCAGCTCTGGGAGGGCACTGAGTCATAGGCTGTGAGCCTTGTGGGCCCAAGCACCACAGGACGTACCACCCACAGAAGGCCTGATTGGCAGCGCTCCTAGGGGTCTGATTGGTCCAGGGACACTATTTAAGCCTGAAGGGGGACACCAGGGAGTTGTCTGTGCAATAGGTGGATCCTCAGCTGTTAGCGATGCCATGCCTTTATCCTGCTCTGTTTTGTTCCTATCCTGCTCAATTCTGCTCTTTTTCTGCTCTGATTCCGGATCTGGTTACTGACATCGGCTCTGATTCCTGACTTCTGACTCCAGCTCCACCCACTAGGCCTGGCCGTCCATGCCCAGGCTGTTACAATTGTCTAAGCCGGGACATTATCTTTAACATTTCCCACCATTGCTACTCCTGCTGGTAAGAGTGTAGAAAAGACCCGAGTGTAGATTTATTCTGAACAGGGTTCCTGACACACTGCTTAAAACACCTTGTCTGTTCTAGTGCTCCCACCAGCAGTCATATTACCACTCTGTGCCTCGCCTTCCCCATCTGTGAAATGGGAGTAATGATACTTGCCTCCTTTAGGTAGCACTTTGAGATTTATGTCTAGAAAGTGCTATAGAAGGGCTAGGCGCTATGATTCTCCTCTGAAATTTTGAGAGACCTTTGTTCAAAACAAAAGCATGAGCAAGATTTCCTGGCATCCTAGTGCATGGTGTGGAGAGGAGAGAAAGGAGGGAGCAGGAGAGGAGTGATTGGCCTTGGGGAAGGCTTCGCTTACTGGGAAGTTGTGAATTGCACCAAAGCCAGGACAGTAGAGTGAAACAAATTCCAGCTTTGCCTTCCAGCAGGGCCTGATTTAAATTGGATGCTCTAATAATGGAGTGATTGTCATGCAAATCTACCCAGGGACCTGGCTAGATGCAAGAGAGCAGGAACATGACAGGTACATCCATATATAGTCTATGCAAAGGTTAACAATATCTTCCTTTCAATTCCCATGTATAAATGTGACTCAGAACGTCCCCTTAAAAAGGGCTTAATGGCGTCTTAGCTTGGAACATGAAACGTTTTTCAGGATCACCTTAAGCAAAAACAAAACAAAAAACCAAAGCACCCACCGAGTTGGCACCTATGCAACTTCTGTTGGTGGAAAAGACAAGCTTTGGAGCTACACAGAGCTCTTCTTCGGTAAGGTTATTGGCAGCTGTAGTATTTTGGACCATTTCTGTAGATTTTTTTTTTAATTAGGGTGAGGTTCCGATGTATCTTTATGATCAAATGAAATGCAACAAGTGTGGAAATCTCATGCTGGCTCTAGAGGGCTTCTTTTCCTATATCAGAACTCCCGTGCAGTAGACTCCTTGGCACCTTTGCTAACATATTCAGTAATGAGTGCAAACGCGGTACAGCCAAACCCCAGTGTTCAAATATCATGAGATGGGTTGGTTTAAATATCATAGAATCATAGAATGATAGGACTGGAAGGGACCTCGAGAGGTCATCTAATCCAGTCCCCTGCACTCAAGGCAGGACTAAGTATTATCTAGATCATCCCTGCCAGGTGTTTGTCCAACCTGCTCTTTAAAATCCCCAATGATGGAGATTCCACCACCTCCCTAGGCAATTTATTCCAGTGCTTAACCACCCTGACAGTTAGGAAGTTTTTCCTAATGTCCAACCTAAACCTCCCTTGCTGCAATTTAAGCCCATTGCTTCTTGTCCTAGCCTCGGAGGTTAAGACCAACAATTTCTCTCCCTCCTTGTAACAACCTTTTATGTACTTGAAAACTGTTATCATGTCTCCTCTCAGTCTTCTCTTTTCCAGACTAAACAAATCCAATTTTTTCAATCTTTCCTCATAGGTCATGTTTTCTAGACCTTTAGAAAACATGACCATGGGTTAGTTCATTTTAAATAACATTCTTTCGGGGTTGTGTCTTTGGTTTCGAACCTTGACGGTCACACCTTCAACTGTTCTCTGTAAGCAGCAGGACTAGAATCTTCCTTTGCTTTTTAACGAAAGCTCAGATTTTGACCTAATCACGTGACTCCAAGAGCCGGAACTTGAAGACAAACAGCAAATATTGTGAGACTCATGATAAAATAGCAAAAACTGGCAATGCTGCAAACATTAACTACTTAATCTTTACAACATTTCTGTGAGATGGATAGGCAGGTCAGTATACCCTGCATGTCACAGATGTGGAAACTTGGGCACAGAGTGCAGGATCCTTGGTTGTTGTAATTAAATTAATTAATTCAATGATGTTCTGCTAATTTACATCAACGGAGGGAATTGAGAGATTAAGTAGATTACTTGAAACCATAGAGTTTGGATTAGAATTCAGAAGTAGAACTGGGCAAATATTGAATTTTTCAGTTTGTCGGCTATTTCAAAAAGTTGAAGAAAAAACCTGTTCCAGGTGAAATGAAATGTCTGGTTTCAATTTTGATCGTATTTTAAATGTGTGGGGATTTTAAAAATAAAATTAAAGGAAATATTTGAATCAAAAGCTCATTTGAAAGCAAAAGATCGACATGTTGCATTTTGAAAATATTGAAGTGAAACATTTCAATTTTTTTCAGATTTTTTTTTTTCAAAATGAAGAATTCAGCAAAATTGACGCCAATTTATGGAATGTTTTGGTGTTGCTGAATCTGCATTTTTTTTGCCAAAAAAGGGTTTCCGCTGACAAATTTTGCCCAACTCTATTCAGGAGTTCCTAGTCCTGGTCCAGTGTTTTGTCCACTAGATAAGATTGCAGGGCCGCCCAGAAGGGGAGGCAAGTGGGGCAATTTGCCCCGGGCCCCGCAGGGGCCCCACGAGCCCTGGCCCGGCAGCGGTCCGGGTCTTCGGAGGCATTTCGGTGGCGGGGGGCCCTTCAGTCGCTCCAGGTCTTTGGCAGCATTTCGGTGGCGGGAGGCCCTTCAGTGCTGCCGAAGACGCAGAGCGACTGAAGGGCCCCCTGCTGCCGAAATGCCGCCGAAGACCCAGACCACCGCCGGGTCAGTACAAGCGCCGCAGCTCCCCTGCTTTGCCCCAGGCCCCCTGAATCCTCTGGGCGGCCCTGCAAGATTGTGTCTCAGTTAGGACGTAACAGGCTTGTCTCTCCTCAGAAGAGGTGCTGCAGGGGAATAACAAGGCTTAGGTCGGGGGTGGCCTGGATCAGGCTTGGTGCCTGGTTTTAGGCAGAACTATCAATCTTCTGCTCATGAAGACAGGTACGGGGTGGAAACCCCAAACTCAGTGACGAGCTTTAAAAAAAGAATAAGCACAACAAATAGGAATTTGAAAAAAATCAAGCAGTGGGCAATTCTGTTTTCCTTTTTATCCCTTCGCCAGCTGTAATGATTATTTCTTATTTGTATTGCGCTCGTGCCTAGAGACACCATTCAGCATCAGGGCCCCGCTGTGCTAGGTGCTGTACATACACAGAGAAAATGATTGTCACTTCCTTAGGATAGTGACTATCTATCTGGCTTTAGCCAGCTGCTGCTCTTCCAGGGCTGGTTCCAGCTAGTATGGAGAGAGCTGGGAGATGGTGCTGTTTGACAGACGGGAGCTGTAGGTAGGTGTCAGCTGCATACCGTTGGCCCTGCAGCCTGCGTTCCCTATTGGTGCCATGCAGATGTTGAGTAATATGTGGGAGAGAACTCAGCTCTGCAGGGCTGTGCAGGTGCCGGCTCCGGAAATGGAAGAACAGTCCATAGCATCTCTCTGTGTTCGGTCCGAGAAGAGTACCTGAAACGGCTTAGGCTGTCTCCATTACCCAGGCACCTCCTGGAATGTGTATCTTCTGCCACCATATGAATGTCCTACATTTATAGACACCGACTCTGTGGGTGCTCCAGGGCTCGAGTACCCACGGAAAAAAATAGTGGGTGCCCAGCATCCACCAGCCACAGCTGATTGGGGGAGCCGCCAATCAGCTGTTCGGTGGCTGGCAGGGAGTGCTCGGGGGAGTGGGCAGAGCAGGGGTGGGAAGAGGCAGAGTGAGTGCGGGGCCTCAGGGGAGGGGGCTGAGCAGGGGCCGGAAGAGGCGGAGCAAGGGCGGTGCCCCAGGGGAAAGGGGCAGAGTAGGGGCAGGGCCTCAGGGCGGAGTGGAGGTGGAGCACCCACCGGGAAAAATAAAGCTGAGTGTCTGTGCCTACATTCACGCCATCCACCCAGAACCTGATTCGAATGACAGTCTTAAATAACAACGGTGACGGCAGAATTTGCCTCTGCGACCCCCCTCAATGGATCTCAGCTCCTTTGCTGTCCCCGGCATTTGGACAGAGCAGGGCAGCTGTGATCTTCCACATGCATCATGGAGGAGGATTTCACCCTGACTGGAAAGCATATAGAGAGACATTGCCATTTAGGAGTCCTGAAGTCCCGATAGTCCTAGTGCCCCCCACAACTGGCTCTGTGCTCACTGTGAGTGGTGGAGGTGCTGTTTGGTGTATGCTGGCCTGCTCCGTCCTCCCAGGCATGAGCAAAAACGACTGCAGGGAAAGTATTGCCTTTCTTTGCTAAGTCCTGAAGAAAAGAGCCAGATTGTCAGACTAGGAGACTGTGGCGGTCTCTGGTCACAGAACAAGCAGAGCAAATGCTGCCTGGTACCCGCTTTCCCTGCATAATCTTCCCAGTGCACAGCAATGCTGCCAGGCTGGTCTTTTGTGTGAGCAACGTGAGCGACCCCCTGGGGCCTATGCAGGCTCACAGCTTGCTCTCTTCTAGGGCTTGGGGCCACAGCAGGTTGAAGGCATCCCCTCTAGGAGTGGAAGGAAGGTTGTCTCTGTGTCAGCTGGCCCCTGGACAGCTCTGCTGAAGCACTCATCGGTGGCAACCTGTCTGCTAGGAGGTCACCAGCTCTTTTCACGCTGGCCCCCAAAGAGCCAATAGCTATTTGCAGCTTTCAGACACTACCAGCCTGGGCCAGATTCATCCCAGCAGTCTGGAGATGCTGTTTCCCATTGCCCGTCCTCGAACCCGGCCTGTCTGCTGTGAAGGATGTATGCCAGCTGCCCAGGCTCTCCTTGACTAGCGGGTTCAAGGCTGGGAGATGGCAAGGAGTCAGAAGTCAGTGCAGGGAAATAGATAACTGACAGGACAGGAGGAGTGAGATGGGGGAACCCGAAGGCGCAACAGAGAGGAACAATTGTATTTGGCATATTTATAGTGCCTGGCATCTGAGAATTCCAAAGCACTTTACAAAGGTGGGTCTTACTGGGTGACTCATCTCTGTAACCTGCACCCCTGTAACCAGCAGAACAGCAAGGCAGGGCTCACTGCAGGGTGCGTAAATCCGCTCTCTCTCAAATGCCCTTGGGCAGCGTTCTGAGGCCGTGCACACGAGGAGGGGCACTTTATATCGTCTCACTTAAAAAGTTTGTCTTAACTAAAGTATTACAATTAAAACTCAACCCTGAATAATTGAAAAGTGCCTGAGCCCAGAGCCATGAATACAGGAATGTACGTTTTAAATTATTTTTAATATGCTCTGCAAAGCATCCATAAAAGACCCCTTGCCAATAGGCATTTGAATTCCCTGCGTTAGGCTTTGCAGAATTTAAATTCATTACATTGCGAAGGATTGGAACCCCCCCAGCATTTCAATTAGATGGAGCTCTCGTGGTCAAAAAAAAAAAGGGAGGAGGGGGGAGACTGAATGGGGTATTGGCAACAGGACACAGCAGCTATCATCTGTAGGTCACTGGTTTCAATCCAGGCCAGGCCCTTAGCAATCTGCCTATGTTGCAATGAATTGTTAGCTGCAGCCCAGTGTCTCGGGAACAGGTGTCAGATCTCGGACGCTGACATTTATTCATGTTTGGAAAGCTCTTGGAGATCCTTATTTGTACGTGCAATGGGCACCTTTCTTGGCAGCTAGGCCTATATCAGTATTAATTGGCACCCTTGGCCTCATAAGTATTAGCTGTGACCCTCTTGCTGGCAGACAAATCAGAGACGCCGAGGATGGAATGGGCCCTGGAGACCGAGCTGCCCTCTGAACCCTTAAGGCGATGCGTCCATCCCAGGTGTTGCCTCAAACATAATAGCAAGGCAGAGGTGGGGGAACTCAAGGTCCTCACAGGCACCGTTAATGTACATTGCACATCCTGCATATTAATTAATAAGCGAGGTCCCTGCTTACGTGCAGGTGATGGGGATCAGCTTCTAGGACGGGGCACGGAACCATAGGCCAGTTTGGCTGAGTCACCTGCTGCCAGATCAGGGGAGACACATTGGCTCCATCGCCAGAGCACACGAGGTTGAGAGTCTCTCTGGGGCAAGAGGGAACTGGGGCCCTGATCCAACTTAGCACTGAAGCATGTGAATGGTCTCGCTAAAGTTAAACATGTGCTCAGGCGTTCTGCTGGATCAATGCCTGGGGGCCCAGAGAAGAGAGGTCCTGCAAGGAGAAGCCGCAGGAAGAGCCGGGCTCAAGAGTAGGGATCGACAACCGTTCAGAAGTGGTGTGCCAAGTCTTCATTTATTCACTCTAATTTAAGGTTTCGCGTGCCAGTAATACACTTTAACGTTTTTAGAAGGTCTCTTTCTATAAGTCTATAATATATAACTAAACTATTGTTGTATGTAAAGTAAATAAGGTTTTTAAAATGTTTAAGAAGCTTCATTTAAAATTAAACTAAAATGCAGAGCCCCCCGGACCAGTGGCCAGGACCCAGGCAGACTGAGTGCTACTGAAAATCAGCTCGCGTACCGCCTTCGGCACGTGTGCCATAGGTTGCCTACCCCTGCTCAAGAGGAAGCTCGGGGAGAGGTTTATGCCAGCTATATAAGTACAAATAAAGGTCAGTCCCCTGGGGGGCAGGGGGAGTTGGGATAATATCCAGCATGGGCGAACAGTGTGAACAGCAGGATGAGTAGTGACCTGCTACAGTGCAATATAGGGAGCTGCAAACGCCATCACTCTCAGACACACCATGAAAACACGCGGTATCATACCCTCGCAGAGTTTTATAATCCTGGCTCTGGTACAGGGATGTGTCCCTGAGCCCTGCTTGGGGCTTTCATCCTCCCATTCAGCCTCGGGATAGTGGCTGTCCTCCTTAGATTGTAAACCCTTCGGGGCAGGGACCCTTCTCTTTGTTCTGTGTTTGTACAGCACCGAGCACAAGGGGGTGCTGATCCCAGACTGAGGCCCTTAGATGCTTCTGTATATATAATAAATAATAATAATAATGTGTCTGATTAATTTGAAACCTCCACACTAGATGCTGGATTGAATAAGAAATTTTCTCTGGCTTATCCACATCTCCACTTCTGATTCCAGCCCTGAGGGGCTCTCTGCTAATCTTTCTCCTACCCCCATCCTAGCTTTTTAAGGGCCTCCTCTCCCTGAATAACTCCAGAAGTGGGCTCTATATATTATATATTATATGATATGACTGTAGTGTCTAGTAGTCATTGACCAGGGCCCCATTGTACTAGGTGCTGTACAAACAGAACAAAAAGAAAGGTCCCACCCTAAACAGTTTACAATCTAAGACAAGCAACAACAGGTGGATAACAGAAAGACCACTGGGGCAACACAAAGAAACAATAAGACACTATTATAACATTACATAAGTACAAACTCAGTGCAGTGTGATCTTCCTGAGTCTGCAGATAGACAACACGAGTGCCTCTATCACTATTCACAAGCATCAGTAGGGGGGAAATGGCATGATTCTTGACAATTTTACCGATGCCTGTAGAACTCTGAATACCAAACCAAAGTGATGTTCAGTTCACACTGCCACTGCTTGGTAAATCTCTGAGCAGCAGCAGAGGCACTAGTGCTGCCAATCTGCAGACTTGGGAAGATGAAACTGCACTGTTTAAACTTGTTTCACATTCAGAAATTTAATTTTGCAACCTTAAAGGCTAGAAAAGAAATTTAAAACCAGAAATTGGAGCTAAAACCCTGCATACATTGGTGGTTTATGCTCATGTAAGTGGTGATGAGCGAACCTGACAGTGATTCAGTTTGGGAAAGCATCCAAAAGGCTGGACCCTTCTCAAAAGTTCATCTGAACTTCTGCCCTGTAGAAACTGGCCTGGCAAAAATCACAAGAAAACCGGATTTCTTATAGCTTTTTCAGCAACTCCTCTTTTCAACCGGGGGGCCAGGAACTGGTGTTTTGGAATTTCTGCCCAAAAGGAGGGAATTCAGAAGCATGTCAAAATATTTTCTAGCGGGGTGAGTTAGTTCTTATTTTATCCAAACTGGTTCATTCTCCATCCTTCATCGTAGCCACATTCCAAGCATGCGACTACACTTTCGGGAGTCCCTCCCATTCCATCAGCCTCCCGGCCCAGCAAGATAAAGACCCAGACCGTCCGGGAGCCTTAGCTCCCTGATTCACTTCCCTGCTGGTAACATCCAGATGGATTCACGCTCCCAAATGACAAAATACTCCTGACCTCCCCCATGACAGTGGGGCCATCCGACTGCTGCCAAACCCTCCTCCCCCACACTTTGCTAGCGTCTGCTTCAGGCGCCCACATGCCTGGCTTGTCTCAGAGCCCCATAGATCCTCAGGCCAGCCAAGGCAGCTGACACGGACTGACCCCAGTTTAACACAGGGCAAGATGCATGCGGAGACAGATGTAACTTTTCCATTATTGTGATGAGAGCATTAAAGGGGCAGCTACTGTCCCCATTTGTGCGGTATTCTAGACAACATGGTCCGTGAACCTAGCACGGCTGTCGTTTCAGACTGGCTTGTGTCCTGAGTTGGGGGAGGAGTTGTGTGTTTGTGTGTTTTCAATGCATCTAATACTAGGCCAGGAAAAGGCAGGCTCTTACCAAAAAAAAAAAAAAATAGATGATTCTCTTTTCAGGGAAGGGAGCGTGAGGGGCAGCGAAAGCTCAAAGGAATGTCTAATCCGTTTCAACTGTTAAGGGCCTTTCTGGGTTTGCAAGTGCCCCTCCTGTGAGGCACCCCAGTGTGGAGACGTTGGCGCAGGCTGTGTAGTCCAGAAAAACAGGAATGTTGCAAACTGAAGAGGCCCCATTCCTGGGGAGGGGGGTCGAGGGAAGGAAAGAACCGTAATGTCTGCGAAGAAGAAAAATACATGGCAAGGGAAGGAGACAGCCTGCCATCTAGTGGGATTTGCAGGCTGCTTCATGCCAGCAGTTATATAACCTGAAAATGGGAGGCGGGGGCGGACAAAAAACACCCCAAACTGTTTTTAATGCAAATCCAGTCCGAGCATGGAAGCACAAAGGAATGTGCATTCTGGGGAATCTCAGGTTATTTCCCTGTGTCGTTTTCTCTACCAGTTGAACTGCACATCCCAGTGATATTAGTGGCCATTTGGCCTTTCTCCCAAGACATACAGGGCTATTGGGTATCTGCTAGAGAAATGCAACGAGACATCGGAGCATAAATGCATTAAATGAAAATCTGATCTAAAAAAGTTGAATCAAACGGCTGTGTGTTCTTCTCTTGCTTTTTTCCTTCCAGCCTGTCTTCCCCTTTCCTCCCACCTGATTCATTCTATCCATCTAAAGTCCCACTGGCTTTTTCCTGCTCTTTATTACATTTTTTTCCTATTTTTTAAATTTAGGAATCATTAACAGGGTTACAAATCCTCGCCATACAACCATCAGAAACAAAACAAGTGAGCTTTTGCTGAAAGAGACGTTATCCGGGACTGTAGTTATCAGATCTCTCTCTTTAACAGGGTGTTTACCATATAACAGAGCGAGCATCTTTATAACACCTATGACATGTGGTTTCTAGTGATTTGATTGAATCGAGCGAAATCGTTGATTACACACATTGAACAGACCAGGTACGTCTATCAAATGGAAATCATCACAAAAATTGGACAGGTGTGTTTTTGTTTTTGGCAGGTGAATGTACTTTGTCGGAATATTGAATAAAAGGTAACCAAATATCTAAGTATCTATTTGTTCTCGGTCTATTTTGCTGGGTATGTAATTGCTGTGTTAATTTTTCCATAATGTCACCCTGACATTTTTTGAACCATTCCTCGCTAGTTGGACTTTATTCCTTTATTAAACAATTCCTTCTCCTTTCCTTTCTTTGAAAAGCAGCTTCTCCTCCCTTGCCATTCCTGTCCTGTCTCTCATTTGCCCGACACTGTGTTACCTCCACCCTCTTCTATCTCTCGGGTTTGTTTGCCTCCCGCCTCCCCTTCTTCTCTCTTCTTGCCGCAGCATCGTCTCTGTCCCCCTTGCTCTTACCTGCACTCCCTTGAATGTCCCTGCTCCCTTCTCTTAGTGGGCAGAGCACTGACTGAGACAAAGAAGACCTGGGTTCTATTCCTGGCTTAGCCACTGGCTTGCTGGGTGACCTTCGGCAAGTCATGTCATCAAGCTCTGCCTTAGTTCCCCACCTGTAAAATGGCAATAATGTAAAGTGCTTTGAGGTCTACTGATAAAAATGCCATGTACCAGCTGGGTGTTATTGAACTATATACCAGCTCCCTCCCTTCCCCAAACCTGAGTCTGTCTCTTTCTTCCCTCTTCTGGAGGTTTCTCCCCACAGCCTGGAGCCTCTTCTTCCCTCACTTGGTTCTCCTTTAGAGGGGAAGGGGGAATGCATTTGGGAAGGTGAAAGGGGCATAAGCCATCTGGGGGACAGCATCAGATGGGAGGAGGCAAAGGGTGAAACCCTGGACCAACTGAAATCAAAGGCAAAGCTACCATTGACTACAGTGGGACAGGATCTCACACCGTGAATCAGATGGAGGGGAAAAAGGGGGACAAAGAGTCCATTGGCAGGGGGGAGTGGTGGCCCTAGCATGTAGGGGCCAAAATATATTGATGGATACAAGCTTTCCCCTAAGCATGCCGGGGTGGGGGAAAAGAAACCCCTGAGACTTCACTGCAAGGTGGGGAGAAGCCGGATAGGCAGGTGGGTTGAGTGGAGGGAGGGGATTGCCAGGGTCTTATGGTGGCCTCCATTGCTGCAGATACACATCCAATCTCTGGGTGCTTAGCTGGACCCCAGCCCTTTGGAGGTTCTCCCATCACTAGCTCACAGGTCCTGTTACAGCACGGAAGAGGATTTGACACGAGGCTGTCCAGTTTGAGGCCAAGATCATTACGTTTCACATTAAAAATAACCCAACATTCACCAGGATATGCAGAGAGCCCTGTGGCAGCCCCCATCCCCTGGGGAGGTGTCCCTGGAAAAAAACTGAAAATTAGTGATGAGAAAAGCCCTGGATCTCCTCTTCATTTGCCTTCCACCCCTCATGTTGCCTACCAGCTCCTTTTTATAAGAAGGGACTCCCCATATATCAGGGAGTTTATATAGGTCCTACTTTATACTCAGGATTGTAAGGATCCATGGAGTGGAACCCAGGTCTGAGAGCCTGGGATGACGGACATTCCCACATGCCACTGGGAGTCTGTGCTGAGCTACAGGAAGTACCGCCCAAAGGATCCAGTGTGACACTACCCTATGGCCTTCTGATGGGCCAAGCGCACTATTTAAACCTGATGGTTGGCCCAGGAAGTTGTCGGGGCAACCATCCAACCTTCCGACTTGCTGCAACTCCAGACCTTACCTTGTCTTCTGATCTCCAGTCTCTGACCCTGGCCTGACTCTGAACTGACTCTTGCCTCTTGATTCCAGCCTGGTACTATCTCTCGTCTCTGAGTGCGGCCTGACTCTGACTCTCGCTTATCAAACCTGGCTCTAGTGATTTCTCCCACCCCTGCTCACAGACTACCGTCTTATGGCCGTCTTTGACATGTGGACCCCAGTCCAGCTGTGATTGCTAGGCCTGAATGCCTTGCAGTTTGCTGAGACCCACTTTTGACCCCCCTCTGTGGGAGCTCCTTAACAGGGATATGGAAGGGGTGGGTCCATCACCACCCACTGGACTCCATGGCATACCAGGTCTGCAGGTGCGGGTCACACAACTCCAACCGAGAACCATCTGCTGCGGTCCCAAGGGGCACAGCTCCTAGGAGAAAATCAGACACTCAAGAGCAGCTAGGGGGTCCCAGGAAGAGAAGTCCAGACGTCAGGCTTGGGTTGGGCCACTGCCTTCTGAACAGGGTCCCACAGTACCACTACCGGAATGTTTTGATAGGACCCACCAGAAATTCAGTGGGTCCCTGAGCCAATGACATCTCCTTTTCCTGCTACTCCCTGCAATGTGCCCCACTGACCAGGCCAGGGTGGGACTAGCGATCGGTTTGCTGGCCAGAGAAGCGCTGGATTAGGCATCCCCGCTGCTGCAGCAGGACAGACCAATGTTAATGGACTGGAATGTCGTCCTGCCAGCATTTTCCACAATTTTTGATGACTCTCATTGTGCTCACTCAGCAGAAGCCGCACTATGAAGGCTCCGGCAAGGGCCAACTTCCTCATATTCTGCCCAGTTCTGGCAGTTTGCAGCTGACGTTGAGTGGAACGAGGCACCCCGACTGCATCATTTTCAGTGTGGACTTAGTGAGGAAGTAAGGGACGACCTTGCCCGGGTTGAGACCTTGACCAGCTTGGATGCCTTTACTGACCTCTCTCTCTGTATTGACAACCAGCTGCATGAGCGAAAGGAGGACAGAAGAGGCACCATGCCACTGCTTTGCCCACATCCCACACTGAAAACCCCAGGGCCCAATCACAATCGATGCGAGTTGATCTGGGCCACCGACACTTGACCATGGAAGAAGAGAAACGGCGACAGAACAATAATGTATGCTTTTTTTTTTTATTCCGAAGCTCTTCACACCAGTCGGGCTTATCTCTATACGCCAATAAGAGTCTGTTCCCCAGTGTTCCCTTCCCAGCTCTGACACCGCAGAGTGTTTACCCCTTGTCCACCTTCCCAACTCAGACACTGCAGAGCCTTCCTATGTCCTTGTTCCACGTTCCCAATTCCCTGTTCCCGTTCCCCCCTTAACAAACATGATTCCAATTTCCCTTCCCCCCACTTCCTGTTTGACCCCAGTTTATATACTAATATTCTCAGCTATACCTTAACCAATCATTTTACTGACATTTAATTAACCAATCCTAGCATAATTCTCTAACCAATTATATCCCACTACCCTAATTAACTTACACCTAGCACAATTAATTATACAGCAGACAGGAACAATTAGAGAACCAGACAGAGTAACAATAGAAAAGTGGGGGCCATAAAGATAAAACAATACAGAAATGAGGGTTTCACAACCACAACCATTGATAAGTGATTTCTTGCCAGACAGGATGCTATCAAACTACGTTTTCTTTAACCATCTTAAGATCTGTTTTTTTATCTGGTGGTGATGGGCACTATCAGGACAGGATCGTTTCCTAACAGCCCGATAGCACCTTATTTCAGTGTGACTGATTTGGAATGTGAGGATGTGACCGTAGGCTTCCCAGCTTATGGCTGACTATGGTGACCAGACGTCCCGATTTTATCGGGACTGTCCCGATATTTGCTTGTTTGTCCTGCGTCCCGATCAATGTTAGGTCGGGACACTGGACAAACAAGCAAGGCTCCCGCGCACAGGGGCTGGGCGCGCGCAGCATGCGCACTGCTGGGTCCCCGCAGGAGGCCCGGGCTCGGGGGGTTCGGGCCCGGGCGCCAGAACCGCAGCCGCCAAGCGCCACATGCTTGGCCAGCGGCCGCTTCCTCCCACCATGGCAGTGGGAGCTGCAGCAGCAGCTGCTCCCGAGTCCCGCTGCCCAGGTGGGGAGAACAGCCGCCGCCTGGCCCCGCGGGCCGCCCCCTTACTCTCCCTCCAGATACCGCGCCCGAGTCCTGCCTGCTCGGGGCCAGGCCGGACTCACACTCACCCTGGCCCCGCACTCCTCTGCGTCTCCCGGGCCTCCCTCCAGCACTTGCGGAGGGAGGAGGAATGGGGGGGGTTGTTTTTTGGGTTTTTTTCCTCTGCCCCCCATGTCCTGATATTTGACCTGGGTGATCTAGTCACCCTATGGCTGCCCCTGCTGCTTAGCCAAAGGCCTTAGCCTAAGAACAAGGCCTCAGACTATCCTAGTGAGAGAAGGCCCATACACAGGAGGACTGTGATTTTGATTCTTTGTTTTTATACCCCTGTAACTATCTAAGTGATAAAAATACAACTAAGTTCTTAAAGTATAGGCCTTTACAGGCAGGCCTGAATATCTATATTCTAACACAGGACATGCCCATGTCCCTTGCCAGTCACAGACATCTACCACCAAGGAATCAGAAAACAAGTGAGCCCAGGCCATGTGGGAGGAGGGCGGCCTGGGCACCACCACTGGTAGTATGCTCCTACACTACCCTCCCAGCCCCTGAGGGAAAGCCAATCCATAACACGTGGGTGCTCCCCATGCTTCCAAGGACAAATAAAATTATGTACCATGGATGGGGCCCTGATTGATTCTGGGGCTACCAATAACTTCATAGAGGATAAAGCTACTCAAGCACTACAAATCCCCCTCTGATGTTTTAAGTCTACATCAATCTTTGGAGAGATGATAGATGGGTCCCTCCTTTCCCTGGAGATAGTGACACAGGAAATAGTATCCCTAGAGGGCAGACGCCAGAGTCATCAGGAAGCGTTACAATTCAATGATCCATTCTCCACACTTCCCTCTAATTCTCGGTATCACCCAACTAAAGCAGCATGTCCCTTACATCTCCTGGCAAGGGAAGAAGATCAGCTTCCCCTCTGAATACTACTGAAGGGTTTTCCTGCGTGCAGCAGGCCCCAATCTTTTGAACTGGGGCTTGTGCAGCCTATCAGAAGCTACAGCATCTGTGGGGGAACCCCAGATGGTGGTGACTAGTCAGAAGAAGCCACTCCCAAGCCTGAATCCCCATCTCCCTGATAAGTATTGGGATTGTGCAGATGTTTTTGTAAAGAAGAATGCAGATACGCTACCTCTGCACTGGTATAATGCCTGCCCCATAGACTTGCAACTGGCAACTGCCAACTGGATCGAATGGATTCCCCATATGCAGGGGGAGCTTAAGGACCCGCTCGAAAAGGTGAAAAGGGACTACAAGAGGTACACAGACTGCCGACATCAGGAAGGCCCATCTCTCACAGCGGATCAAAAGGTGTGTGTCTTACAGCAAAACACCTCTGTACCAACTGGCTGATCCACAACCTAGACCACCAGTTCCTTGGACCCTTCCAGATCTGTCAGCAAGTCAACCCCATCACCTTCAAATTGCAGCGCCCTCGATCCCTTAACATACATCCTGTTTTCCCTGTATCTCTCCTGATGCCTTACTTAGAGGACCCCTTTCCCGATCGGTCCCAACAGCCTCCCTTGCTGCTCCAGGTCCAAGGGCATGAGGGATATATAGTCCACATTGTCCATGACTCTACATTTGTAGAGGGGGAGACTGTACTACCTAATGGATTGGGAGAGCTATGGTCCTGAAGAGTGCTCCTGGGAATCTGCTGCCCGTGTCCTGATAAAAAGGTTTCATCAAGACCACTCAGACACACCAGGCCAGGTGCTAACCTGGAGGAAGGGTGCTGGTCATGTAAGGAACCATGGGCTAGAATCTGGGTCTTCAGAACCTGGAATTACTGACCATCCCACAATGCCACTGGCTAGGGAGCACTGTGGGAAATAGGAACCACAGGAAGTATCGCCCAACGGATCCAGAGTGACAGTACCCTGTGGCCCTCTGATTGGCCAAGTGTACTATTTAATCCTAGAGGGTGGCCCAGGAAGTTGTCTGGGCAACTACCATGACTCCAGACCTTGCCTTGTCTTCTGATTGCCAGTCTCCAGCCCTGGCCTGACTCTTGCCTTCTGACTCCAGCCTGGTAACTGCTTCTGATCTCTGGTCTCCAACTCTGGCCTGATTCTGACTCTTGCTTATTGAACCTAGCCGTAGTGATTCTTCTCCTCCCTGAATACTGTCTTGTGGCCATCCTTGACATATGGATCCCAGCCCAGCTGTGATTGCTAGGCCAGACCCCCTACACCCTGGTCTATTACAATGAGACAATGCAACATCCTGGGAAGGAGGAGACATAGCTGGCTTCCCGCTGCCCATTGCTAGGGGTGGGGGGGAGGGGGAAAGCACCCATGGAAGAGAAGAGACCTATTGGTAAAAAAAAGAAGAAGAAGAAAAAAAAAAGGGTGAACAACTCTATTTTTAGGGTGCCAGGATGCAGGAACCCTGCATAGGAATTGCCAGACCTGAGGTCCATCTAGTTCAGTATCTTGTTCCTGGTCAGTGCAAGATGTTTCTGAAGAACGTGCAACAAACTCTGAGGAGGTAGTTCCGGAATAACCTGCCTTCAAGATGTTTCTTCCTGACCCACATTAGCTGGAGGTTGGCCTATATCCTGAAGCATGAGAGTTTATATCTCTTCCAGACCTACTGGGCTGTTTTTTTTTTTTTTAATCCTTATGATTACAACACTGGATGTTCTTGCTATCCATAGAAATGTACAATCTTTATTTTTTAAAGTCATGCTAAGCTGTTGGCTTCAATGATACACTGGCAATGAGTTCCACCAGCTAATTGTGTGCTATACTGGAAAGTATTTCCTTTTACCTGTTTCAAATTTGCTGCCTTTCAGCTTCACTGAAACTTGTTTTTTTGTTGCTGGAAAGGACAAGTGCTCAGGTTACTGTCTCTGTACCATTCAATATCCTGTCTACCTTTATCTTGTTCCATCCTATTAATTTCCTCTCAGTGATAGAGTCAAGAAGCCCAATCTCTTTAACTAAACTTGACTTGATCACAGTTGATAAGTACCTACCTAGGGAACAAATATTTCATAATGGGCTCTTCAGTCTATCAGACAAGGATCTAACAAGATCCAATGGCTGGACGTTGAAGCTAGACTGGAAATAAGATGTAAATTTTTATCAGCGAAGGTAATTAACAATTGGAATAATTTATGGAGGGTTGTGGTGGACTCTCCATCACTGGCAATTTTTCAGTCAAGACCGGATGTTTTTCTAAAAGATCTGCTCTGCTTCAAACAGGAATGAATTCCGGGAAGTTCTCTGGCCTCTGTTATACAGGAGGTCCAACTAGATCAGAGGTGGGCAAAACTACGGCCCGCGGGACCCTCCTGTCTGGCCCCTGAGCTCCTGCCCTGGGAGGCTCGCCCCCGGCCCCTCCCCTGCAGGTCGCCCTCCCCCGCAGCCTCAGCTCGCTCCGCCACTGGCACAATGCTCTGGGCGGCGGGGCTGCGAGCTCCTGGGACAGCGCAGCTGCAGAGTCCAGCCTGACCCGGTGCTCTGTGCTGCGCAGTGGCGTGGCTGGCTCCAGCCAGGTGGTGCAGCTGTAGCGCCGCCAGCCACTGGTGCTCCAGGCAGTGTGGTAAGTGGGCAAGGAGCGGGGGGGTTGGATAGAGGGCAGGGGAGTTCAGGGTAGTGGTCAGCGGGCGGAGGTGTGGATAGGGGTCGGGGCGGTCAGAGGGCAGGGAACAGGGGGGTTGAATGGGGGCAGGGGTCCCGGAGGGGCAGTCAGGAATGAGAGGGGGAGTTGGATGGGGCGGCAGGGGGCAGTCAGAGATGGGGGTTCCTTGGGCTGTCAGTGGACAGGGAACAGGGGGGTTTGGATGGGGCAGGAGTCCCGGGAGCGCCGTCAGGGGACAAGAAGCGGGGGGGACGGCTAGGGGGCGGGGACAGGCCACACCTGGCTGTTTGGGGAGGCACAGCCTCCCCTAACTGGCCCTCCATACAATTTTGGAAACCCGATGCGGCCCTCAGGCCAAAAAGTTTGCCCGTCCCTGGACTAGATGATCACAGTGTTCCCTTTGGGCCTTGGGCTCTACAACTCTGCAATCAACAGCTTCAATCTCATCTAGTTCACTTCAAAGGTAGAAAAAAGAAATGTTCTCTAGGCCCCAGCTCTATTGGTGTGCTCACTGTACGGAAGAAGGCAAGGACACGCTCTGCGGGTTTTGAGCCGGGCCGCAACTTTATATTAGTCAAATTACATCCAAGGTTCCCATCCAGGGACAGCCCAGCGCAGTCACTCGCACCCCATTTTTTGGCCAATTCTTTGGGAGCTCCCACTTCAAGGGGAGCTAATCATCACACTAGGAGAGTCTCTGGGAATCTCCACCCACCCGCTAGCATCCCTCCCTCTTTCAGAGGTTGAGACGAGAGCAGACCTCAACACCCAGCCAGCACCATCAAACAGTGCATTGGTGGGGACAGTCTGCTTGGGGGTAGTGTCCTGGCTCCTGGTTTGCATTTGCCACCAAGGGGTTAAACATGTGGCCTCCCATCTCGCAAGGAGATGCCATCGGGATGCCCACTGTGCCACTTGCCTCAAAACTGTAAGCCACTACCTTACGTCAATGCCACACCATGTGAGAACTTTGCTGCTGCTAAGCTGTGTGACAGCCTCCTGCCACACCAGCCTGTCTGCCTCGCCAGCAAACTCCTTGTAGCTCTGCCAGTCCAAACCTTGCCTTGCAGGTACCAGTCAGCGAAGCTCTGTTCCTGAGTTCCAAGAGACGTCTCCCTGCAGTGTCCAGTCCCTCTCGCTGGACACTCACAAAAGTTACGTTCACTGTCTCCAAAGAGCCAGATCATACGCCAGCCTCTTAGTTTGGCTGAAGATTCACACAGCAATTCAATATAACAGCACTGAGATGGTTTTGTAATACAACAAGAATAGGTTTATTAACAAAGAACATAGATTTACGTGATACCAGGCAAGAATCAAAGAGACAGAAAAGGGTTACAAAGGAACAAAAAATAGCACGCCTCAGACTTCACTCTGCAAGCTACAGCTTTGCCTAAAACTGTTTCTCACTCTCAGCAAGTTATCAACAGCTTCTGCCCTTCACACCAAGAAGATCCACCATTCACAGACTCAGAGGGTGCTGTTCCCTGGGGTTCTCTCCCCTTCTTTATATAGTCCTTTGAAGTGTATCCCCAGATAAAGGTTTTCTCCCCTGCTGCTTATGCAAATGCCATGCTGTCTCCATCCTCCTCTGGTCAAGTTGCTCTTCTAGAACATAATGTAACTTTAGCGCCCTCGTGGCCAAGATGGAGTCTGCTCTGCAGGCAGCTCTGGCCAAGAGATGGCGCGCGCAGGAATGCAGCAGGAGAAATCCCTTTCACCCCAGGGACACCTGTTCCAAACCTCCCAGAGTGAACACACACTGTATTTATTTACAGAGGGATGAGAGGAGAAAAACAACAAGGGGAAATATAGGGGGAGCAGTAAGACAGGGTTACATCCAAGCCAAGACCCCACAGGCCCAGTGGTAGCACAGTCTGGAAGGGCAGACACTGAGCAATGTGTCTGCACACAGAGTTCAGAAGTCCTGAGCAAAGTTCCAGTCCAGTGGTGAATCTTGGGTGCTCCTGGTCGTCTTCGGCGCCAGCGAACTTTCCCCCCAACAATAGGGTTACCATATTTAACAAATAAAAAAAGAGGACCCTCTACGGGGCCCTGGCCCCGCCCATTTCCCACCCCCAGCCCCGCCCCAACTCCGCCCCTTCCCCACCCCATCCTCCCTCCTACTCCCAGCCACGCGAAAAGGGCTGCCCGAGCGGTACCGGCTTCACGGTTTGCCGGGCAGCCCCCAGACCCTGCGCCCCCGGCCGGCACTTCCCCAGCGCAACTGGAGCCCGGGAGGGGAAGCGCCCAGCCGGGGGCGCAGGGTCTGGGGTTTGCCCGGCAAACCGTGAAGCCGGTACCGCTCGGGCAGCCCTTTTCGCGTGGCTGGGAGTAGGAGGGAGGATGGGGTGGGGAAGGGGCGGAGTTGGGGCGGGGCTGGGGGTGGGAAATGGGCGGGGCCAGGGCCCCGTAGAGGGTCCTCTTTTTTTATTTGTTAAATATGGTAACCCTATTGTTGGGGGG
>NC_048299.1:10943322-10989217 GCF_013100865.1 Trachemys scripta elegans | reverse complement strand
CCCTACAGAGCTGGGCTCTAGAGCATCCCCTATGGAACTGGGTCTGTATGGGGGGGTGTCTCCCCTACAGAGCTGGGCTCTAGAGCATCCCCTATGGAACTGGGTCTGTATGGGATGTGTGTGTCCTTGGGCTCTATAGCTGCTTCTTTACCTATGAAACTGGGTCTGTATGAGGTGGCGACTCCCCTATAGAATTGGTCTCTATAGTTTTCTCAACCCTACGGAACTGTGTCCATATGAGTTAGGTATATAGGGTGTCTTTTCCCCCATAGAGCACCATGATGTCTCTCCCTGTATAGAGTTGGTCTATATAGGCTCACTTCCCCCTGTTCAGAGGTGGGTCTATGGGTTGTCTCCCCTTCCAGTCCATAGAGCTGGGTCTCTGTGGTGTTCCCCCGCCGCCCCCCCCAATTTAAAGAGCTAGATCTGTATAGGGTCTTTGTTGTATATGTATGTGTCCCCAATGTAACAGTGGGGCTTCACGGTTCCCTTTTAAATAAGAATGCCTTGCTCTATCTCTCCTTCCTTTTATAGCTGGGCATATAGGAGCATACATTTCCTGTAATAAAGCTGGAAGTATATGACTGTGCCCTTCTATCCCTGTTTTCTTTCTCATCTAGAGGGATCTGTGTATTCCCCTTCTCCTTACACAGCTTGATCTCTATCTGTGCACCCATCTCATCTCTATCTATTTCTGCATATACCTCTTACGGCTTGTGGATTCTTCACACCTTTTCATAGCTAGACCTAGAGCTCTATGTGCCTGGGTTGCCTTTCATACCTTCTTAGCATAGCTAGTTCTATATAGTCTCCCTGTTTAGCCACACACATGTACATGTATTCCTTATATATTGCTGGATCTGTGTGTGTGTTTGCCCCTTACATATTTCCGTTATGTAAGTGGATCTATTTTTTTTTTAAACTTACACCACTACTTCAGTGAGTTTTTGTTATGACTCATTGTACGGCAGACTGAGTGCCTTGGTGGGGAATCTCCGAGTAATTGCAATTATAATCGCTAAACCCAGCTGACTCACTTTCTTCCGATACCAGTAATTTGGGAGTTGCCACCTGCCTTTAAAACAGAAATATATGAATGTCCCTTTCCCCATGCTCTTGGGAATGGGACAGAAATGTGGGGCGTAAGATAGAGGTTGGGGTGGGGGAGATGAATGATGCAGGTGCAGCCTTCCATGGCGTGACATGCCATGGTAATAATAAAAGGAGGGTGTTTAAGGTGTCTTTGCAATAGAAAAAGATGCTCTCGTCCAATCCAAACGGAGGGTAGATGCAATTTAATTAAACCTGAGGGAGCCTTGACCTAGAGAGTGAGTGTCCCCATTCGGGGACCAAGCCGGTGTTTCTTCCTGCAGCAGTGCCTGATGCAATAATCTGCTGTGATTCAGGGGTGGGTCCCTCTCTGCTTCACTGTTGTTTGGGACAAAGCTGCAGCAAAATCTGCCACATCAAATAGTGCTGTGTGCTCCTCCTCCTCCGGGCTGGGCTCGTGTCTTTAATTAAATTGTGTCCAGTCAGCAAGCATAATTGTTGACTTCATTTTTTTTTTTCTGCCCTGTGTGTCCGAGTCTTTTTCCTTGTCGTACGGAACAAAGAGCCACTGCATACCACTGTTTTGGTGCCGAATGCAAAGCAGTGCCATGAACTCTTTTGAGTCTGCAGTAGTTCCCTGGACCCTTTGTCTTGACTTTCTTTCCTTGCAGATCCCCTAACTCAACAAAGAGGGGTTTGGTTTACTACTTTTTTTTTTCCTCCTTCAGATCCCTCCCTCTGCCACGTTAGCCTGGAATTGCAGTTCAACCCAGCAGCCTTGGAGTGAAATTTTCACATTTTGATTACACTAGTTAACAGGAAGGAAGCAGTCAAGTGCAGTTGCCAACTTTCTTTATCCACTGTGTTATAGTAGCTGACATGTGAAGTTTATTAGCCCAGCTGGTCACATTTTTTTGTTCCCTCTTTATTTAATTCACTTACTGTCACTTCTCTGCCATTATAAAGTCAGCCCCCCTCTTTCCCCAACCTGAAACATGAAATCCTAGCTTTCCTGTCTCATTGCCTGTGTGCAGTGATTTCACTAGGGCTGAGCATCATGCCGGAGAAACAGATTGTAAACAAAGCTGACAGTGTAGAAAAAATAAACATCAGGTTCACATTTTTTTAAAATGAAAGAAGAGTAGGTACAGGAAAGATGCTAAACTGGGAGCATTAAACTAGGGAAGTTATTGATTTTTGCATGTACTTCACATCTGTAGCTGTCTCTATTCTCTTGTTCCTTGCCTCTCAACATTTCTCCCTCAGTAATTCAAGATAAACAATTTTTTTTTGACTAGATCATTCCTTTTTGGGAGGTGGAGGGAAAGACTGTTCATTCACTTAAATGCAGGCAAGAAGAAGAATTAAGTTATCTACAGCCACTGCTTACAGTTTATACTGAGGCAGCTGTGTTGGTCAGGGGTGTGAAAAAAACACCCCCCTGATCGACATAGCTATGCCAACAAACCTCCCTGTGTAGATGCAGCTATTGGCAACAGAAGAGTGCTTCTGTCAACATAGCTAATGTTGTTCAGGGAGATGGTGTTCCTACACTGGCAGAAAAACTCCTTTTGTTGGTGTCAGCAGCATCCCGCTAGGGGGCTATGCTAAATAGACTCTGAAGTGTTGACGTAGTCCCCAAAAGTATTGTAAAGCCATATTATACAGTATGTAGGGGTTAATAATTCCACATGATTGTTTGCCTGTCACATTTCCTCGGTCTTGGGGGACGGGAATCCTTACCATGTGGGATAGGGAAACCCTTCTAGAACTCTTGCAAGACGATGGTAATTGGTCTGGTTCCAAGGTCCTGCTGTGTCTTGCTCTCTCACAAAGTTGTGTTCATTTCCTACATTGCTTTGATAACCTGCTGTCCTGAAAAAAGCATGGGTCTCTTTTCCATGAACATCAGAGAAACTCTAATAACCATAATAGTGCTTGTGCCTATTCAAATAGACTTTTTTTTTAAGGGGGTGTAGTCACACATTGAAATAAAAATAATTGCAAGTGGGTGGGAAACAGTTACTTCTGGGGTTCTTTAATGCTATCAAACTCAGCTGATGCTCACTTTCCAATTTCAAAGTGTTCCCCCACCTCCAGTACCTTGGCCAGTTTCCATGTGGTTATAGAAACTCTCAGGCAGTCTTTAGAGCGGACTGTCCCTCACACCTGCCTTTCAGAATGGAATCCATATCTTAGATTCTCCTGTGTTCTTCCTCAGGGGGAACTGGTAAGAAAGCTGAAAGAAGAGAAGGCTCCCCAGGTGGATGTAGACAGAGCTGTAGCAGAGCTCAAGGCTCGGAAGAAGATCCTAGAAGCCAAGGTGAGTCTGAGAATTAGATCTGTGGTCTAGAGGGTTTTGCATGAGCATACTTGAATTCCTACAGTCAAGTGGTGGTGTTTTTTAAATGTATATATTTAAAAGAGGAGGTGGAGCTCGGTGAAAGCTTGCCTGTCTCACCAACAGAAGTTTGTCAATAAAAGATATTACCTCACCCACTTTGTCTCTCTGTTTATGCTAGACTGTCTTGACCAGTAGATCCTGTGTTCCAATCTACTTTTTTAACCTAGGATTCATGTTGTTATATCAGCATGGGACTATGTAATCTCTTACCTTTAATTATAAAATGGTCAGTTCAGTGGCATAGATGGCAAAGCTAGTGATTGACACCACTTGATAACTTCCCTTACCTTAGTTCCTCCTGTGCGGCTGATACATCAAGCAGTCCAGTTCCTCCAGTGATTATGGTCGCTGGGTAGTTGTGCTACTTCTTTCCAGGTGATGCCAGCGCATTCAATATCCTCTGTCGCTGTCTTCGGACCGTTCTTCCTTGGCTTTCCTTGCTTTCTCTTTTCTTCCTTGCTGTTTGTGCCACAGAGATTCAAGAGCCAGTCACTGTTGTCAGTTTGGATGCCTTCCACTGCTGTGCCCATGACTCCTTCCCAGCCAGTAGAGTTGTTTTATAACTTGCAGTCAACTTAAAAATCACATGTTGTAAACAAATATATTTCTTCCCTACATTGCTGATAAAAGCTTAGATTATCGAAAGGGAAAGAATTTTTAAAATCCAATGTGCATGTCACTATTCTTTGTTTACTTTTTGCATTTGTCAGCTAGCAAAATGAAACCCCTGTAAAGTCACTTTGTACGTTTCACTTTCAGATTCTTTACACAATGTTTGAGTTACAAACCTGGCAGGGGAGATTTTTGTTTAAAAACAATTCTGTTCACTGTAACTTAACACATTTAAAAAAAAAAAATATTTCCAGTTACCATATTTTTTTTCCAAATTGAAGGCCAAATTTAAGTTTCCATTTTTAAAATACAGTTCTTTTCTGAAAAAGGGGCTCTAAAAATGACATTGTGGGGTTCCAGGTTTGTCTTGATTTCCAGATCAAATTTGCTGAATATGTGAGTAAAAATATATCTTCCCCACACACCCCTAACCAGCTCTGCAAACTCACCTTGAGATCTAAGAGCAGGTTCTGGGTACTTTCTGGCTTGTATATTACCAGATAAGAGAATCCCCCCCCCCCCCCCCCCCCTTTTTTTTTTTCATTAGATACATTTGTGTAACCTTATTGTCTTCAGTGGAGGTGTACGTAAACAAAGGGCGGAGGCTGCTCCTGTGCGTGGAACTCAGCTAATAATTAGAGCACCAAAATCAAATCTAAATAATTCAATTAGTTCTTCAAAGCAGGCCAGAGTGAGAAGCTATTTGTCTCTTAAGTCAGCAGCTATGACTGGAGATGCACAAGGAGGCAATCTGAGTAAGACTGAGTCACTTTTCAGAGTGGAACCACGCTTTAAAACCCACGATTTGCTCATGGCTAGTCTTGGTTACGGTGACTAATTTTTTTAAAATCTGTTCTCTGGTTATGTCTTGTAATCCTGACAGACTTCATTTAGAGAGGCTGTGAGTCAGGTTAGGAGTCTTGGCACCCCTTTCAGCCACTCCTTTTCCATGGGAAAGGCGTGTGTAGGATCTGGTGCGGAGGCTTGTTTGTCAGTTACACAATGTGTGTGGGCTGTATTCATATTTATTCCAGGATGACCTTGCAACACCATCACGTGTCCTTGTCAGCACAAGTGTTGATTATTGTCATTCCTGTTTGGCGAGGCTTCCAGCCATGCATGTTCATCAGTGGCAACTTGAGTGGAATGCAGCAGCGTGGATGCCTGCTGATTTGAGCAACTAGACAGTATCACGCTGGCCCTGTGACTTCCACATTGGCTGCATGTAAAGGGGAGGTGTTGCTCTAAGTGGGCTCGGTCGGCTTCCAAACCCTTAACGGTGTAGGGCACATCTGTGTTTGAGAGCTCCTCTGAGAGGATATAGGCCGGGCTCAGATACCAACTTGTTTCCATTTTCTCAAGTCAGTAGATGACTGAGCCCTTACACAGGGCCCAAAAATGTAGACATCCCCCTTGCAGCTATCACATGCTCCCCTCTCCACTCCTTAAAAAGAGTGAAGCCAAATAGTTACACTCCGCTCCTTCCTTGGAGTAACTGCAACATAGCCAGCTTAGCATTGCATCTCTAATAGTGATCCAACACGTATTGGTGGTAGGGCCTGGAATCTCCTATATTCTTCTATTGTTTTGGGTCTCTCCTGAAGCGCTGACCATTCTTTGCCATTTGATGTCAGGCAATGCCTCTATCATTTCCCTCTTTCCCCCATCTCCTTGTCAGAAACTCATTCCTCCCACTGAGAAGTCCTGGCAGTTTTGAGATGTCTCTAGTCCTTACAGAGCGTACTTCTCTCCTTCCTCAGTCTGCCAAAACAATAGCTTTACAGTACACGGTCAGCTGTCTTTCTTTAAATTGATATCAGCTCTTTTTTTTTTTTTAATCAGGCAGATTTACTTATTGGTCGGGCCATACCAAATTTATGGTCCATTTTGGTCAATTTCATGGTCATAGGATTTTAAAAATCCTAAATGGCTTGATTTCAGATATGAACATCTGAAATTTCACTGTAACTGTAGGGGTCCTGGCCCCAAAGAGGGTGGGTCGCAAGATTATTGAAGGGGGATTGCGGTATTGCCACCCTTCTGCTCTGTGGCTGGTGGCGGCGCTGCCTTCAGAACTGGGCAGCCAGAAAGCAGCGGCTGCTAGCCAGGAGCCCAGTTCTGAAGGCATCACCACCGCCAGCAGCCGCACAGAAGTAAGGATGGCATGGTATGGTATTGCTATCCTTACTTCTGTGCTGCTGCCTTCAGAGTTGGGCCCTCGGCCAGCAGCCGCCACTCTCTGGCCACCCAGCTCTGAAGACAGCAGCGCAGAAGTTAGGGTGACATGGTATGGTACTGCCACCCTTACTTTTGCACTGCTGCTCGCAGCGGCACTGCCTTCAGCTCTGGGCGCCTGGCCAGCACTTGCCGTTCTCCAGCCACCCAGTTCTGAAGGCAGCGCAGAAGTAAGGGTCACAATATCACAACCCCCTACAATAACCTTGCAAACCCTTCCCCTCCCCCCCCGTGATCTCCTTTTGGGTCTGGACCCCCAGTTTGAGAAACGCTGGTCTTCTCTGTGAAATCTGTATAGTATAGGGTAAAGGTGCACAAAAGACCAGATGCCATGGTCCGTGATGCACTTTTCACGGCCGTGAATTTGGTAGGGCCCTACTTATTGGACTGAAGTTAATGGGCGCTAAAGATGCTTTAGCATTCCTGAAAATCATGCCTCTTTTGTTTATATGCTTAAATGTGGGTTTAGGTACCTAACTACAAGCACCCAAGTTGTAAAATGTTGGCCTACTTCTTTAAGTTAGTGATATAAGCCAAAGAAGATTCAGAGTAAAAGGTTTTAGTTTAACCTTGACAGAGTACCTTAGTCCACTTTATAGAGTTGTTTTAGAAACAAAAAATTCTGTAAGTCATTTGTCAGAGTAGATTCCGTTGCTCTAATGTCTTAATGGGGAAAAAACCACTGTCAATAATGAATGGGGTGGGTGATCAGATATCACAGCAATGGGCGTGGTATAAAAATCTGTGTTAGGTGGGTAGACTGAAATTCCTATACACTTGTTTAATGAAAAGTAGGTGTTCTCTCTGCATATCTTTTGTCATAATGTGTGTTGATAATAGTTATTAAAACTTAATGTGGAAAGTGACATCTAAGGCATATGTTCTGAGTCTAAACTGTTGTTTTTTATTACCGGCATTGTTTTACAGTAATCATGTGGAATACATGCAATTGTATTTGCTCTGTCTGATATTTGAATTCAGATAACAAGAGGATGGTATAAAACCTATTCCTAGTCTTCAGTCAAATGCTACCATTAGACATCTGATACCTATAGCTTATATTATGTTATACAGAAACCCTAAGTGTCTCAGAGGAAGTGTGCTTTAGAAGTAGTCGTTGCTCGTTGTACAGATGCCTAGGAAATTTCTCCTCAACATATCACAACATGGATGCTCTTCATAATCCTCGTTACCAAATCCCAGTAGCATCCAGAACCTTCCAATACTTGTGCAAGTGTTTAAGCTCACAGAGCTCGCTTTTCAAACTTGGTGGCTAAATCTGGCATTTGGACGTTCACCTTAGCAGTTAGGCACGTATCTTCCAATTTGAACGTCCCAATCTGGGAGGTGCCTGTGAAGGCTACTTTCGAACAGAGATCATTTTGTCCCATAATGGTGATTGAGGAAGGATTCATTTTACTGCCAGTAACTGGAACCATTGTTTATTTTCTCCCTGCCTGTTTTACAGGAGCTGGCTTTACAGCCCAAGGATGACCTTGTGGACAGAACGAAAATGGAGGACACTCTGAAGCGGAGGTTTTTCTATGATCAAGCTTTTGCTATTTATGGAGGTACAAGCTTAAACAAATTTAAATTCTAATCACTTTAGGGTAGAGTGTCTCTACACGATTATGAAGTGCCATGTTCACCTGACATGTTACGTTGTTGATGATGATAATAATTAGGGCTCCGTATCTGTCATGGAAGTCGCAGAAGTCATGGATTCCATGACTTTCCGCAGCTTCCGTGACTTCGGCAGAGGCCAGTGTGATTGATCCCAGGGCCACCCAAGCAGCTGGCTCTGGGGCCAGCCACACTGGCTATTGCTGGAGCGGCTCTGCAGCCTGCTGCTTGGGTGGCCTCACAGCCAGTCACACTGGCTGCTGCTGGAGTGGTCCTGGGGCCAGCCCGTGCAGCGGTCCCTCAGGCGACCGGAGCAGCCAGTGCTCCAGCGGTCCCCGGCAGTTGGTTCTACGTCTGGCCCCAGCAGCAGCCCCCTGGGACGCTCCCCCCTGCGGGGCACCCCCCTCTGCACAGCCCTCCCAAGATTTAGTCAGGGGTATTTATAGTAAAAGTTATGGGTAGGTCATAACGTGAATTTTTGTTTATTGCCCGTGACCTGTCCATGACTTTTACTAAAAATACCCATGAGTAAATCGTAGTCTTAATAATACTATGAAACATCAGTGGGTTTTTGGAAAGTTGGCTTTACCCAGTCTCGAAACTTCTTTCAAGTATGTGTGGGCATGAGTTCCATCTTGTGCTTTCAGAATGCAAATAGGAAGATCAGAGAGGGAATGTATACTGTCCAGGGAGCTAGGGGAAATAGGGTGGCTGGGGATTTTTTTTGAAAGCCAAGTGATTACCTTCTTCCCTAATATCCGTACGTCTTCCTCTGAACTTTCCTGGCCAAGTTAATGTTAACATCATTCAAATACCAGATTCTGCTACTGCTCTCGATCCTGTTACTGCGGTGAAACTCTTGTCAAGGAGTTGCACTGAGCAAGTGGCTAAATATGGCAGTCAAACCTTTTCAGATACCCCTGGTTGGGAACCACATCTGGTTATGTGTAGGGTATGGAGAAGGGGTACATCAACTCGTCTAGATATTTGCCTAGTTTTACATCAGGCTATATAAAAAGCACTAGCCAAGTCAGTACAAACTAAAATTTCATGCAGACAATGACATGTTTATACTGCTCTATATACTATACGCTGAAATGTAAGTACAATATTTATATTCCAATTGATATATTTTTTTAATTACACCTCTACCCCGATATAACACTGTCCTTGGGAGCCAAAAAATCTTACCGCGTTATAGGTGAAACCGCGTTATATCGAACTTGCTTTGATCCGTCGGAATGCGCAGCCACGTGCCCCCTCCTCCCCTCCGAGAGCTGCTTTACTGCGTTCTATCCAAATTCGTGTTATATCGGGGTAGAGGTGTATATGGTAAGAATGAGAGAGACAGCAATTTTCCAGTAATAGTGAGCTGTGACACTTTTGTATTTTTATGTCTGATTTTGTAAGCAAATAGTTTTTTAGTGAGGTGAAACTTGAGGTACTCAAGACAAATCAGACTCCTGCAAGGGGTACAGTAGTTTGGAAAGGTTGAGAGCCACTGCATTAGAATAACGCTGTCTGTCAGACTGCGTGTCTTTCCTGTGTGACCTCAGATTCCGGAGTAAATTTTCAATGTGGCGTTTACAGGCTGACAGTCTGGGCCTTTCTGCTCTTTTCTTTCATTGTAACATATTTGCTACTTTCCTTTCCTCATTAAGTATAAACTGGTGGGTGTATGTAGGATACATTCTGTTAAAGTACAGCTTCCACCCAGAGTATACAAGTGTCCAACTTCTCTCTGTATTCAACTCCCACCTTCAAATACATTTTCTTCCACATACTCCCCAGGAATAATCCACTGGAGGAGGAAGTGTGGTTTGTATATTTATAGAACAAGTATCTGAATCTGGTTGAGTTTTGGCCACAAGCTGATCACCCAGTGCATTGTGGGACTGAACTGTATTAACTTTCTCACCTAGGGTCCAATTCTTGTGGGTGCTGAGCACTTCCAGCACTTGGCAGGATCAATCCTTCCCATTGTAAGCTTTTGAAGGCAGACCCCGTTTCACTCTGGTTCCTACAAAGCAGCTCGTACTCAGAGGGTGCCCAATAAATAACCTGGACTGACACCTAAAAATTGAAACATAGTTTGTGGGCTTTGGGTTGTTGTTTGTTTTGTTTTGGGGTTTTTTTTGTTTTTTTTTAATCAAAACAAAATTGCTGTGTAAGATGGTGTGACCCATATTTTACTTCTCTTGTAGGTGTTAGTGGCCTGTATGACTTTGGGCCTGTTGGATGTGCTTTGAAGAACAACATTATCCAAGCTTGGAGACTGCACTTTATACAGGAGGATCAGATTCTAGAGATAGACTGCACCATGCTCACCCCAGAGCCAGTTCTGAAGTAAATATGGGCCCTTCTCTCTTGCAGTTTGTGTTCGTTTCTGGTAGTGATAGATTTCTTTGCAAGCCCTTGTAAAAATAACCACAGGAATATGAGACTAGGTCACCCAGTTTGCTACCCTGTTACCTTGTAGCAATGCAGAATATCTAGGTGGCTGCACTTAGCTAGGTAGTTAGTGGAAGCTGCTGTTCAAGTAGCTATCTACCAAAGGTTTGTATATGGCCCCCATTATCGTAATAGCTGAGAGCCCCACAATCTGTAATGGGTTTATACTCATAACCCCCCTGTGAGTTAGGGTGGTGCTCATATCCCCATTTTACAGATGGAGGAACTGAAGCACCGAGACTGTGACTTGCCTAAGGGTCTCGCAGGAAGTCTGTCAGAGCAGGGACTTGAACTCAGATCTCCCAAGTTTTAGACTAGTGCCCTAACCACTGAACATTGCTTCCTCTCCATGTGGAAGCCTGGCAGAAACCCCCACTATCCATTAACAGTACAACTGTAGTACTAGGGAATGGTACCGGCCGTGGAGACTGAAGTCCTTTGTTTATCCACAGCACAGGTAGAGCACAGAAAGCAGCAAAGCAATAGGCCTCATACAGCTCCCGAAGTGTGCCTCAACCCTGCCCTGGAGGCAACACCTCGAAGGGTGAGAGTGTAATTCAGTCTCCATACCTCTCCCGTCCCTAGCACCTCTGCTAAAACTGGCAGTTTAGTATGCTCATGGCGGTGTGGTGTGGTGTGGATGCTTTCTGGGAATTGGACTGAGACCACTGAGATGGGTCAATGAGCCAGCACTGGATAGTAAAGACTTTCACCTGGTAGCAGCTTAGGTCACACTCAAACCAATGACAGAAGAGTGAGTGTCCAAATGCTACCGCTAGTCACCTGACCCATCGAGTTCCCCACACAAATGCATCCTTATCTTGCTCCAGTAATTATGCAGTAAACAAAAGAGAATGGGCCAGTAAAATAGCACCACAATGTATGAACCTAAAATGGATTCGGGGGGTATCCAGGCTTTCTCAAGGATCCTTATGATCACAGACGATTTCTAAATGAGGAAACTACTAAATACAGGTCCGTAAACTGAAGCAAGAATGAGCCTGCACTTTGGTTGCTTGGTTTAGAGGAGATCTCTTTAATGTCGGTCTTCATTGTGGGCTCACATGCTACTCTGGTGCTGTCAAGTGACAATATATGTTTCTAAAATAATGTCTTCTGTTCCAGGACCTCTGGCCATGTAGAAAAATTTGCTGACTTCATGGTGAAAGATGTGAAAAATGGGGAGTGTTTTCGGGCTGATCATCTCTTAAAAGGTACATTCTGAGGGCAGGACTGGCTGAGAGATTCCTTGTGAGTGCTTTATGCTCCGTAGGGGAATGCCCTGCTTATGAGGATAGACGAGATGACCTAGTAAATCTCTTGCATATTAATGTCTATGCTTCACTAAGGGAAACGGTCACCCAGCGTAGGTGACCCTTGCAAGCCCTCCACCCCATTTAAACATTGTGTTAAGGTCTGAAGTGATGCACGGGACCTCTGCAGTGGAATGACTTTCACCTAAAAAAATACTGTACAACAAAGATCTCATTTTTATTTTCTAATAATTCATAGATTGAGCCACAAGAGATCATTGGATCATCTAGTCTGGCTTCCTGCATAACAAGCCTGACCTTCCATCTAACAAATCTAAACAAAGCACATAAAGGCCATGCTTTGGTCTTACTTTTCTTATTGTTCTGGTGTTGGCTGAAACTTGCTTTTTGATCGAATCTCAGGTTAAATTTACTAGAGAGATGGTTGCAGGACAAAGCTGCTGGCCTGGACTTGTTGCGTGGAAGAGGCATTTCAAGGGTACTGTTGAGCTTTATATGCTCAGAATCCAGCCAGGTTGCAAAATCAGTGTGATTCTTTACATTGATTTGTATTAAACAAGCCATGGAATCCTAGACATTGGAGATGGAGCAGATCTGCGTCTTGTCCATCCCCTGGTCAAGTGAAGGATGGGTACAGTCTAGCTTTAAATGGCTCATGCCAAAGGGCCTTCCATCGTTCCCCTGGTGATATTGTTCTGCATCTAATAGATATTAGCATTAAGAAGTGGTCTCAGAATATTCAACTTAATATTTTCTTTGCCTTTATGTAACATGCTAACCAAGAGTGGGTATGTCCCCTCTATGGCTGATCCACAGAGTAAAGCCACCTGTGTTACTATCTGCTAGTGGACCAAATCGTTTTGTTCAAGTGGTAGAGAGCTATACTTTGGATCTAGAGGTCCTGGGTTCAACTCCCCACTGATCACTTGTCCTGTGGAGGGTCGCTACACTTAATAAGAAAAGAAAAGGCTGTGCACGCCAATAGCAGTGAATTCGTATGTATGTGCCTGAACACACGCTAGAAGGAGAAACCTTTCTGAAATGTGAATAGATTTCACCCTCACGCTTCCAGTGCCTTACCCAGACGGGGTTTAAACTAAAGGGGGGAGGAGGGGGAGAAAGAGTGACACAGGTCCTGTTTGCTAAATATACACAACATTCCCCATCGTCCTCTCTCAACAGGAAACTAGAGAATGTCAGAAATGACAGATTGGAAACACTGGGTCACATTCTTAGCTGGTGTAAATCAGCACAACCCCACTGACTTCAATGGAGCTACAGTGATTCACAGGAGCTGGGAATCTGGCCCATTGCGTTTTGCCCGGTGGGAATGCTTTATAATCCTTTTGATTCATGTAGTTTTAGGGTTAGAGTGGTTCAGTGATATTGCTCAAATGTGAACTGCTTCCCTACTTCCAATGCTTACAGCTCACTTGCAGAAGCTGATGTCTGACAAGAAATGTACAGCTGAGAAAAAGACAGAAATGGAAAACGTTTTAACACAGGTCAGTGCTTGAACAGAGGATGATGAAAACTTGATAAATGACGTGGCAGAGATGCGGTGCGGTACAAACATCCAAGAGTGGCATCCTGTCCCGTCTCCCTAAGAGAAGAAGCACATGCCGCTTCCCACGTCTCTTGTTAACTTTCCACTGGGCACCGTTTTTTCAAGCGGACATGAAGGCTGTAGCATTAGACGTAAATGTCCAAAACAAGCACACCCCCCTATATGCCCATCAGTCTCCTAAATATACTGAAGGTGCTGCTTTCCTTAAAGGAAATGTTCCTTTGGAAAACAGCTCAGAGGGCCCTGTCTGCATCAAGGCCGCTATAGCGTCACTTTGCGACTGGGGGCTGGATTTGTGGACCTTGCTCAGATGTCTGCACCCCATGTGCCCATTACCTCATTGGGCTCACTGTGCCTCTGTGTACAGGAGGTTTTTTGGTTAAGCAGATCCACCACCTATTGCTCTTCAGAGAGAGTCTGGTCTCATGCATGCTTCTGCAGCCAGATGGTTGCAGATCTGTCCAGAGAGCATCTCTGTGGCCAGCCTAATGAGGAGGATTCCACCCCTGTTGAGCCCCCCCAACCCCCATTCAGACACAAGGCTCAGCCATTTGGGCCATATGCAAGGGACAAGAATTATATCTCTAAGGTTTGGAGGTCGCTTTTTAAATTTTGTACTGGATCAAAACCTGTGGTGATGTCTCTAGACACTTGGGAATTGTTTCTCTGTATAAGATTCTCAGTGTGTGGTTGCTCTTGTTTCCCATTAGAATGGTTAGTGCTGCAGGCTAACATTCCTGGGCTGCAGTGTGTAGAGATTTGTCTTCATTTAGTTACTTGTTTTTAATGTTCGTTCCCATGGCTTTTAGAATAAGTGCTTTCACAGCCGCATGCAGCGCAGATGGCTCTCTCCAGATGTAGTACTGTGTATCTCAGTGTATTGCATCACAGAGTCCTGGTCAATAACTCTTCCACAGTACAGTACTGAACTTTGACCCTGTTACATTTGTCCCCTTGTGCTGTCCCCTGCTGTAGCTGGAAACTTGATGTAAAGCTGGCAGTGCTCTGACAGTGTTAGACTCTATTAATATAGGAATCTCCCTGTCTGCTCCTAGTTTGGGAGCGCTCTCTGATATGCCAGGGATCATAGAAGTTAGGGATGGACAGACCTGTTTGATCACCAAGTCCAGTTCTCAATTATCTCTGCCACTGTGAGGTATGGTTACCTTGATAGAGGACCTATCTAATATTGAACACTACAGGTTAAAGTGTAGTAGTCCAGCAGTTCTTTCAAATCAGTCTCTCTCACAGCTGTCCGGGATCTCCTTCTGCTCTGATTTATAGGAGAGACGGGAGGAGGCAGGGCCCTGTAAGGGTGGCAACATCTCACTCAGGGAACCTCCAGTTAACAAATGGGGGTTAGAGCTAGTAGGCAGTACGCTTGTGCAACCTCTTTATTGCTGCAGTCAGCTTCTCTGCTGCAGATCTGCTCGGCAGCGCTGTCATGCAAGGTGTGATGCTTGGCATGTGTTGTGTCTGGTGCACCAGGTAATTACAGGGTTGTGGAAGGAAGAAGACCTGAAAGGAGGCAAAACATTGCAGAAATTGTAGTTGACTTTCTTCTTCTCCCTCCCAGCAATTCCTTTTTTCTGCCTCCCTCCTGCCCTGGCTGGTTTGATTGGAACTGTTCAGAAGGAGGTTCTCTGTAGGTGGTGGTGCCATCCTAATGACTCTGTTGCCTCTTCATACCCAACCTCCGAGCTTGTACTTCTAAAAAGATTGCAGGGCCTTGAAAGGCTCTGGCCTGCAGCTGAGCCATGGGCCCACAGTTTTTCAAAACATGTTCTTCCATCCCTGCTACAAACCTTAGCCCTCACCCCAAATAAAATACAGGGTTCCAGTCCTATAACAATCTCTTCCAGTGTGTTCCTGACCTCATGTTTAATAATAGATGGGAAGGGGGCGAACCATCACTGCTTTTACCTTGTCTTGTCATTTTAAAATAACCATCCTTGTGTTTTGTTGCTAGTTGGACAACTACAGTCAGCAAGAGCTCGCCGATCTCTTTGTGAATTACAACGTGAAGTCTCCCGTCACAGGGAACGACCTGTCCCCTCCTGTGTCTTTCAATCTGATGTTCAAGACCTCCATTGGGCCTGGAGGAAACATGCAGGGGTAGGTAGCCGCCTCATGCGGCCCATTTTCTTTTGGCATGTGGCGAAGAGTGACCCTAATTTTCCATTGCCCAGGATTGGAAATGAGAGCTATACAAAACTGAAAACAAACCCCATTTCATCTCATGCAGCCTTCCCTCTGCAATTCGCTCCCGCCCAGTCTGTTCCCCAGGCTGCTCTACAGCTGCTATTGCAAAATAGGCTCATGGACTCTTAAGATAAGAAGGACCATCGCAGCTGTAGTCGCCCATGCAGTTCTTGTACACCTGCTCTACTTGAGAGGCCGTAGTGGCTGGTGGATGTATGTCATTGTAGGCTAAATTGTGTGGCATGGGGCAGCAAGGCCCTGGACTCCTGTTCCCCATGCAACAGAACATTATTGGTTCCACAGGTGTCAGTGATCTCTGTGGCTAAGCAGGAAGGGGCGTGAAGCTAGTCTGTCGTAATGGTAGTTGCGTAGCAAAGGTAGCCGTCATGTGTGGTCTGTGGCCGCCATCTTGGTTGATGAACCAAAGATTGACCTGGGGACAAGCGTGGGCTGCTATGGCTTGAGCTAAAGATCCAGGCTCTCTAGCTGAGGCTGTAACAGACTCCTCCTCTGTGGACTAGCACAGAGCGGGACCTGGAACACCCACTCACCCATGGGCTATGTAAGCATTAGCACCGGAAGCCTTAAATGAGCTTAGAAAAAGATGAGGCCATGGCTAATCTGTGTGTGTATTTACCCTGGGAGGGTTCTATAAGGGCAGCATTGCTGGACTTGCTTCACCTCCATATGTGCTCGTATTGGAGGGGTACAGAGAGGATAAGCACGGCCCCTGAATTTATAAGAAGAGAGCTGCAATCAGAAAGGTGAGTGGACCATCCCCTGCTCTCCTTGAACCCTAGATGCAGCACCTGAGTCAGGCTTTGCTGCTCTAAAGAAAACAAGTCTTGATGCTTGCTTATAATCTGTGGTTTCCTGTTGAACTCCACATTGCTGCTGAGAACGACCGAGCATGTTGCCTTGATGTTTGGTGCCTGGAATTAGAGACCTGAGATCAAATGAGGCTGCCTCATTTTTGCATCGAAACAAAGTTTGCCTTGCTTCCCCCTCCATTCACCCACCTATGTCTTGGGTTTTTTTTTCCAGTTATCTGAGGCCAGAAACTGCACAGGGAATTTTCCTCAACTTCAAACGCCTTTTGGAATTTAACCAAGGCAAACTGCCTTTCGCTGCTGCCCAGATTGGAAATTCCTTCAGAAACGAGATCTCACCCCGTTCTGGCCTCATCCGAGTCAGGTACTGCAAACCTTCTCCCCCACCAGAACATCTGGCAGGTGATCAGCTGCCTCTGGAGAAATCAAAGCTCCCTCTGGCCTGAGTGTCTTTTTCACTGATTTCCTGTCCACCCTGCTCTTTGGGAGAATGTCTTGTGCCTTGTAAAAGGCTCTGAGTAGCTGCATAATAAATGCCTTAAAGTAATCAGAGTTCACTGGCAAAGAGTATCTTGGTTATGAGACTCTTGCTTCAGAAACATTGATAAGAATTTGTATTAGGCATGAAAACTTGGCATTAAAACCTGGTTAGACCTTGGAGTAGTGTTTTTTTTTTTTTTTTTTTGGTCTCAACCTTAGATCATATGACAAAGAACAAACAGGGACTTTATCTCTTAGATAAGGTACTACGGGACATTAGTCAAGCAAGAGACCCTCAGATCTTCAAAGCCTTCTGCTTACCATATGTGGCATCTGAAGTGGGTACAATATTCACTTTCCCTGCCCTAGAATGCACTAGGAGAACCTCCTAAAATGTTCATGGAGTTTCCACAGACTTCAGTGGGTGAGAGATTGTGCAGCTAAAGCTTTGAGAAATTTACCCTTAAGCTGATCGCTTTGTGCTTGGCTAGTTGAAAAAAAAGAAAAAGAAGCCTGCCTACCTGACCAAGCTCATAAAAGCTTGGTCGAGAAACCAAAAATGGACCTATTTCACTTTTTAATGATGGCCTTAGTATTGAAACTGTCTTTCTATGTAGACATCTTGTCCCCTGGTATGTTTGGCATTGCAGCTCTGGTTCACAGACCCAGATTCTGATCTCTGATTGAAACTACTTTTAGCTTCTGATAGATGTCAGTGGAGTTACTCTGCAGTTACATGCTGTGCATGTTGTAAAATTGATAACTGATTAACATATTGACATTTTATGGCATTAACAGGGTGCAGTGGCATTACTGGCACTGAGGTTTTTTCAGCCCTCCTGTTCTCCTTATTACATCTGTAAATTGGCAGTTCTTGTCACCGAAGCCCTTATCCAATACAATATAAATTATAGGCTTGTGATACTTTCACAGGAAATTGTGCTGTAATTTTCTGCAATAGAATAACATCCTGGTGCTTGCAAAATAAATTTAAAATCTTTAGTGATTATACAAAACTCTTCCTTTAAGGTTCCTGATCACAAAGTAACTCACTGCTAAGCAATTTGAGGTACTGAAGTTAAAGACCTAATATATAAATATATACATAGTGAAGCAATAATGTAAAAGAGAACATACACCATTGTTGAACAGGCGGGTTTGCTACATGTTGCTATCTTAGTGCTTCTGTTGTCTCAGGCTTTTTCACTTAAACACGATCTCTGAGGGAAAACGATGAGATCCACCTTCGGGGAAATATGGCCAGCACTTTCCACCATGAGTGCCTGAAGTTTAATGTATTTACTTTGTTTTGCTGCAGACAAACCGATTGCAAAAGTATCTTGCATGACAAGAGCCTTCATTGTAAACCCTCAAACAGAAGGCCTGGTTTTCAGAGGGGTGAGCCACCTGCAATGTCTGCTGAAGTTACTGAGCACCCACGTCTCCCATTACCACCAGAAGTCCGGCTATTTAGGGATGTAAATATGGATTTAGGTGCTCAATTTTAGTCAGCCACGTCTGAAAATGTTGTCCTGTGTCTGAGTCGTTCCCCTAGCACAGCCATCTCAATGGCATGCAGTTAAAATTTGGCTTCTTAATGGGGGATCACGGACCATTTCTTAATTTCTGGGTTTACGATGCCATGCAGAATACTTTTGCCATCTGTTTGTTTGCAGTAAAACAAAGTAAATAAACAAATGTTTGTTTTTAGACTGCCTGGGTTGAATACTGGAAAAGCTTGCAGTTTTAAATCTCATCTATGCTCTTAAACAGAATGGTGCTGGAGCTCCCAGTATTGCATTTTTAAAGATGTACCATGAGTGGTTCTTCTCCTCCACTCCCCCAATAAAGTTTTCTAACTAGATCTTGCAATGTTATCAGGGTGAGGCCAGGTCATAACTTGCGTGGGAGAGGTCCAGAGGACACACATGATTTAGGAAAAGATTTGGGTATTTCAGTAGGTGGCATTCTTCCCTCTGAGTCAGTGATGTGATAACTAAGGTCTAAGCAGTGGTTCTCAACTTTTGTATTGGTGACCCCTTTCACACAGCAAGCCTCTGAGTGCATCCCCCCTTATGAATTAAAAACTTGTATATATAAAAAATACACACATACGCTCGCTCGCGCGCTCTCTCTCTCTCGCTCTCTCTCACATAAATGCTGGAGTGAAGCGTGGTTTGGGGTGGAGGCTGACTGCTTGCGACCTCCCCCATGTAATAATCTCATGACCTCCTGAGGGTCCTGACCCCCAGTTTGAGAACCCCCTGGCCTAAAGGCTTCCAAGAAAATTTGTAGGTACCTTTTAATAGAAGCTAAAGGGGGTGGGGGAACCCTCCAACATCTGAAGAAGAGTGGCGTGCTTTCTAATCTGTCTGTTCCCTTGGCACTGCACTTGTTGGTGTTTAAACTCCTGATTTGCATTTTTAACAGGCTAGAGCCCATTTAAAAGGCTGGTGGGGAAGGTTCTTCCTGGGAAGTGTGCATTAATGCTAGCATGTGGCTCTGTGTGTTCTGCTTAGAGAATTCACCATGGCAGAAATTGAGCACTTTGTGGATCCCAGTGAGAAGTATCACCCCAAGTTCCAGAGTGTGGCAGATCTCCACATCCTCCTGTACTCCTCCAAAGCCCAGGTCAGTGGGCAGTCCGCCCACAGGATGCGTCTGGGAGATGCTGTTGAGCAGGTAATGTTACTCGCATGACCATTCACAACTTAATTCTGTAGCATGCTTGCAGGGGTAAATTAATTCCAAACTTGTACATCAGGAGTACCTTCATTGGGTGCAGTGGAGTTACTCCACGTGGGCACCTGTGAGATCAAAATCTGGCCTTCATCAGTACTGAAAGGACACAGTCAGGTAGCACTGTTGCATAGGTTAGGCTTCCAGGTTAGTTTTTGGGAGAGGGAGCACATTAGGGGTACAAGACCTGCTGAAAGGCTGGGGGCAGCCTGAGAATCCAAACCCCCTTTTTTGTATCACCTGACACCAATACGCTGTGTGTTGGGTTTGAATCCCCAAAACCCTGATTCTTCATCCGAGTGCGTTAAAGAAAGAACGTGACTGGTCACCTAAAAATAGACACTGAATGATATAATACAGAAACGCATTTTGACTGAAAATCCTTAGGTTGGGGGGCCATCTTTTTGTTCTGTCTGTGCAGAGATTAGCACAATGGGGTCCGGTCCATGACTGAGGTTGATAGGCGTTACCACAGTGTAAATAACATGCACTGTTGTATAAAAGTATACTGTTACGTCTGTACGTGTTGGAGACTTTTTGGTACAATTCCTTGTTGATACTAGATGTTCGTAACAGAACGTTGGTGACTGTGTTGTATTGATGGTATAAGATGACTGGTAGCACGTGGGGAGGGGCTTGTCTTGCAAATTAATACAAAAAGAACAAAACCAAACCTCTTGCAAACTGTCAATATGATAATTAAAGATGATTCACCAATAACTCTGCTCAAATTCCCAGCAGCCAAAATGATGCCTCTTTGGAGGGGTGGAGACAGAAGTGGTGGGAGGGAGTAAGAAAACTTTTGTACACTCTTTCCCTCTCCCCTCCTTTTCATCTTAGCCTCTACATATTTTGTTGTTTAGGGCCTGATCTGAACCCTTTGGACTCAATTTTATTTATCTGGCCCAGAACCTTTCCTCCTCAGTAAGTTCCTCCAGACCTTCTAATCCTGTTAATCGTTTTTCTTTGAACTCTCCCCATTATGCAGCCCGTGCATTGATTCCCAACTGCCTTAGAGGCATTCCAAAACACCCCCTGAGGTAACTTTGTAGAAATCCCATTTTAGAGGTGGAAAATCAAGCGCAGAGAGGCCGAATGACTCGCCCAAGGTCCCATAGCAAAGCAAAGGCAGTACTGGGAACAGAACCCAGGAGTCCTGACTCCCAGTTTCCCTGTCTTAATCGTTAAATCTTCCCTCCATAATCTACAGAGCTACACTTCTGAACTCCAGTATTTGAAGATAGCCTTTTCATAGATTCCAAGACCAGAAAAAATCATTGTGATCATCTGGTTCTGACCTCCTGTATAACACACCATAGAACTTCCCCAAAGTAATTTCTAGAGCGCCTCTTTCAGCAAAATATCCACTCTTGATTAAAAAATTGCCCGTGATGGAGACTCCATCATAACCTTTGGTAAATTGTTCCAATGGTTAATTACTCGCACTGTTAAAAATGTACACCTTGTTTCCAGTCTGAATTTATCTTGTTTCAACTTTCAGCCATTGGCTCGTGTTATACCTCTCTCTGCTAGACTGAAGAGCCCATTGTCAAATATTTGTTTCTCTGGGTACAGTGCAAAGACGTGGTATGGTATTCTGCTACGTGGCGAGTTCAGTAGTTTCAGTCACAAATGATGTGCTCGCAGCACTTCCATTGGGAGATTTTACTGCGCAGTACAGAGATTTTGCTGTGCTGAGCTCATGATGCAGTGGGTTTCAGGAAACCTATTGTATCTCAATTTACCACATGCTGCAGCAAGAAGTTGTCCCTCTAAAGGGAAGTACACCTCTACCCCGATATAACGCTGTCCTCGGGAGCCAAAAAATCTTACCGCGTTATAGGTGAAACCGCGTTATATCGAACTTGCTTTGATCCGTCGGAGTGTGCAGCCCTGCCCCCCCCCAGAGAGCTGCTTTACCGCATTATATCCGAATTCGTGTTCTATTGGGATGCGTTATATCGGGCTAGAGGTGTAGTATCTGCTGTGTCCAGTCTTTCTGAGGCGGCAAAATGATGATGTGGAAATTAACGAAGTGTGTGTTTTTCTTTCTCTCTCTCTAGGGTGTGATCAATAACTCTGTACTAGGTTACTTCATTGGCAGAATCTACCTCTACCTTACAAAGGTTGGTGTATCCCCGGATAAGCTGCGCTTCCGACAGCACATGGAGAACGAGATGGCTCATTATGCCTGTGACTGCTGGGATGCCGAGTCCAAAACATCCTATGTAAGTGGCAGGATTAAACCTACCAGCAGGGTCTTGAGTTGTGCTTTCCCCATGCACTGATACGTTCCTAGCCTGGCACGCCACTGGTAAGATGGTCTCCCAACTCTGTCTATTAAAACGAAGAAAGTCAACAGGTAGGTTTAAGGCTGGCTCTCCTCTCTGTTTAGCTTCATGCTCACACAACTCCACTGACTACAGTGGGGTCACTCCTGATTTACAACTGCTGTAAGGGGAACGTGTACATCACGTGTTCCTTCTGCCCGGCGGTGAACCCTAGTCAGAGGACATAGGTGGCATGTGGATGAATTGCACCCAAGTGAAAAGAGAATTAGGCCTCTGTGGCTTCCAGCTTGTTACCCCAATAAAATCAGTGGTGGAGAAGACAGTACTACTGGAACTGTTTGCCCAAGGCCGCTTCCTTCCTGCTCCATCCCCAGCCCCTTTGACTATGAGGGCTAAAAAAAGGACTCCCTGTTGCTGGGCCAGCTAGTGCTACAGAGCTGTTTTCCCAGGACCTCTGTTCCTACTCCACCCCCGCTCCCCCTTTGCTGCTGGAAGAATTTTGTGATGTCGGGACTTAGTGTACACTGTGCTTTCCTCTGATTGTTTGTTTGGGCTTTTAAGATCTTGTGTATATATCTTTTTAAGTGACCAGGAAGGTTTGTTAAGGGTATAGCAGATGTTTAAATCCTCCTTATTGCATGTTTTTAGAGAGCTTATTGCTACTTCTAAAAATCTCGATGGCAGTTTTTATATTAGCAGTGATATTTTTGAATGGAAGCTTCTTAGGGGGCTCTCCTATTGATCAGTTATGGTAACTGGAAAGAGAAGAAGCCTCCCGTGTGAGAGAATCAGATCAAATCCTTTGACTGGAATTGGGTAGGGAGAATGAGCATCTCTCCCGTTAGAGTAAAGCCTCTCTTTGCACCTGACTAGTCTTTTCAAGTGGGACGGGGTCCACTAATTCTCAGACTGCTGAAACTACTTTGAGAACTCCATGGAATTGAATCACAAGACAGGGTCAGAAGGCCGATGGGATTCTGCCAGCCATTACGAACGTAGGCCCTACCATTGCAGTGAGATTCTCATGGCAGATCCCTGCGAGAGGCTCCATTGAAGTCAAGAGGGCCAAACGGTGGTTTCTGCATGCCCAAAGGAAGACCCATGCAGAGCTCATTACAGGATGGGGACTTTAGGAACATAGTACCGGAAGGGACCTCCTCAATCATGGAATCCAGTCCTCTGTTTTTCTAGGGTTGGATAGATGGTTCAGTTAATTAGGAGTTTGCTTTAGTTTAAGGTATGAGTAAGGATCTCCAGGTTTGGCTCTGTGTGCGTAAAAATACAAGTGTTCTGGCTGAACATTAATCATCTCGACTCCTTATTGAAATAGCTGTGGGGTTGGCCATCAGTAATGTCATCACAGCCCACTAATGGATGTTGTTACTATGTGTAAGGTTGTACCAAACTTTTAAGCTCAAGAATCACTGGAGCTTGCCTGAATCTGAATCATCCCTTCATAGAAAAATCCAGTAGAACTGAACAGAAGGATTTCTCTATTCCTACAGAACGTTTAAACCAACTTACAGAATTGTGTAGCAGCGGTATAATTCTACAGGATGGTTTAAAAATTCTGTAGAAGGGTTATCATTGTCTGGTATGTCTAATAGGTTTTTCTGTCATACCCTATTAGTTTCCTCCCTGTGAAATTCTGTAGGACTTTCCTGCATGGAATGTGTTGGAGCATAGGGATGTTTCCTGTACACACATCCACACTGAAGAAGAGCTTTGTGTAAGCACGAAAGCATCTCTCTCACCAACAGAAGTTGGTCCAATAAAATGCATTACCTCACCCCCCCCCTTGTGTCTCGAATATTCTGGGGCCAACACGGATACAGCAACACTGCATGCAGCACATCTAGACGTACCCAAGCAAGTTTTGAGCTAGCTAGCTCAAATAACAATAGCAGTGAAGCTGCACAAGCCTGCCCGGGATCCTGATACGTACTTGAATGGCTAGCCTGTGCTGCAGTGGTATCTGGGCTATCTTCCGAGCCTGCTTGGGTATGTCTGCACGTGCTGCATTCACACCTCTGATTGCAAATTAGACATGCCCTTGGAGTCCTTCTCTTGCCAATTGGAATTTCATGCAAGCAGGTTTTGACTGCATGTACATGTGCATACACACACACACTAGCACAACAGAATGAATGGAGAAGACCAATGCACCTTGTCTCATGCATGGCCACGTTGTAAACCAAACAGCTCATTGGTTTTGCTAAAACGATTTGGAATTCATGGGCAGTGCTTCATGCAGATTAATTCGTTTACAGACTCTTCCTTTCCACAGATATGAACGTATGCAAGGAAATGCTTCAGTCAGTTGTGACTCGTGTTACTTAGCAGCTCTTAAGCGTGCGTCTTTGTAAAGAGGCGAGTTGGTTACTCTGCCCCAAGCTCATGAAGTGATAAAATCCCCAGTTACTCAGCCCATCTCATGCATGCTGATGTGAATGTAAAAAACGTACGCTGTTACCCAGGTCCTCAGCTGGCGTAAGTCTGTGTAGTTCCACCAGCCTCGCTCGAGAACCTGGCCCTGCATGTATATGCACCTTGTATTTTTTTACATAGCTGGTTACTTCTCGAAGTAAACAGAGGGCCATTCGGATTAGGGAGGAGCTGGTGGAACTAATGCTGCTTATCATAACAGAGCTAATTAGGTAGAAAAACCAGCCCTGGGAGCATAGTGGGCTTAGGGGCAAACAAACATGTTTGATGGTTAAGCGAACAAAAAGACAGACTGTTAAAAGCTTTCACTTTTGCTTTTCTAGGGTTGGATTGAGATTGTTGGTTGTGCTGATCGCGCCTGCTATGACCTCTCCTGCCATGCCAGAGCCACCAAAGTTCCTCTTGTCGCTGAGAAGCTTCTGAAAGAACCGATATCCTTTGTGAATAAAATAGTTCTCCTTAAAGCTAGGTAGCATCTGAAACGGAAATGTCCTAAGGCCCCTGCAGGTCTGTTCAAAGTTAGACTTTTGAGTGAGTGGCCTGGTCCACACTAACCCCCCACTTCGAACTAAGATACGCAACTTCAGCTACGTGAATAACGTAGCTGAGGTCCAGACGTGGCAGGCAGGCTCCCCTGTCGACTCCGCGTACTCCTCTCGCGGAGCAGGAGTACCGGCGTAGACAGCGAGCACTTCCAGGATCGATTTATCGCGTCTAGACAAGATGCAGTAAATCGATCCCAGAAGATAGATTGCTTACCGCCGGACCTGGAGGTAAGTATAGATGTACCCAGTGTCTAGATTAATACAGGAGACCTTGATGCTCATAGCAGTGTAAAGAATATCTTTGGGGCTGACCCAGCAAAGACTTCAGCATATGAGTAACTTTACTCAGGTGAGTAAAGGAAATACAGGCCAAAGTTTGTTTCCTGGGTTCTTGTTTTCAATTTGTTTGTTTTCATAAACACAGTTTAAACATTACACAAGTTACTTGAAAAGAACTTTGGAGCATTTAAAGAAGGGTGTGAACCCATTAAAAGGTAAGCGGGTGTGGTCTGCTCAGAGGATTTAATCTGCCAGGTTCTCCGCTGGCTCAGAACCCCTGATTTCCTGCCCCTCTTTGTCCCCTTCAGGGGGTTGGGAGGGACTGCTTCCCAGATTGCCCTGGTACCCGTCCGGCACGTTTCCACTGAGGTGGTGAGCCGCAACTGGCTCTGGGTCAGTGGGGAAGGCCTGGTGGGCCTATTCTTGAAGATATTATATTAGATTCTGTTCTTGGGTGCACCAGTGTAAATCTGGAGTAACTACACTGAAGCAATTGGTGTCACTCCAGATTACTTGGGTGTCACTCCAGATTACTTGGGTGTAACTGAAATGAGAAACCAGCCCAGTGTGTAAAAGTTTTATTCTCGCTCTAATAGCGACCATATTAGCTGCATGTATATGCTGATCTAAAGTACTGATAGGGACTGTTTACTTCCTGCTCTGAGGTAAGTTACTCCAACCGGTGTCAGTACTGAATAAGATACAATGACAAAACATGGACCCAGATTCTGTAGGTGCTGCAGTAATTACATTTGTTACCCAGTATGAACTAATGAAAGTGTCAGGTCACAGTGTCCTCTGAGCTCGATTTCCTTAACTGCTCTGTACAAAACAGCCAATGTTGTTCAGTTTGAGGCAAATAAGGGAGCCATTGGCAAGGCCTACAAGAAGGATGCGAAGCTGGTGCTGGAATACCTTTCCATCTGCGACGAATGTTACATCAGCGAGATGGAGAAGCTGCTGAATGAGAAAGGGTGAGAAGGCACTGGGTCTGGGGCTGAATAAGATTTTCTTAGCAATTACCTATGCCAGGGAGACCCAAAAAGCCGCTTGAGTAATCTCAGTGCATCCTGCACCAGCCTTGCCAGTAACTGAAGGCTGTGATAAAATGCATCATCTGCAGTTTTTGCTGCTGGTGGCTCAGCCAAGAGGCAATTCTTCACTGATGGACAGAATACAATTACATGTCCATATTAGGGTGATGTGCGTTTATGCTTTGGTTTAAGAGGTATGTGCGTTTACATGCAAACTAGGTGCAGCCTGCTGGCTCCTGGCAAGCTGCCCTTTGTGTCCCGTAGGAGCCAGTCCTGCAAGGTCCCGAATGTCACCTAGGAGGGGGGTGAGAACCCTCAGCTCCCACTGAGTTGGCTGGGAGAGGAGGCTGTTCAGCGACTTGTGGGTTGGGGCTCATGAGCTGGCCAGCTCTGACAAAGGCAGTCAGGTCTATTTCGAAATAGACGTTCACATGAGAATGATTCGTGCCCAGTATGGCTTGGTTCATCAGTAGGCTCATAAGAATAAGAAAATGAGACTGGCCAGACTGGGTGAGACCAATGGTCCACCTAGCCCAGTATCCTGACAGAGGCCAGTGCCAGATGCTTCAAAGGGAATGAACAGAACAGGGCAATTATCAAGTGTCATCCAGTTCCAGCATCTGGCAAACAGAGGCTTGTCCAATTATCATTTGGTAAAAAAAACACCAGTGGGAGTAGCCCAGGCAGCAGCAGTCAGTCTGACTTTAGGTGCCGTTTGGATTGTTGCGGTGCTAGAGAACTGTGAATATGGAGCGGCCGGGCACAGCCATGTTTAAGTAGGTTTTCCAGTTGGTGAGTTCGGATTCTCCGCCTGACTTCAAAAAAAGCTTCGTTACATTTCCGAGCAGTGTTAGCTTAAAAAAATAAATAAAGCTGTTGCTCCTATATTATTTGAAATAGCTTGTGCAGAACAAGTCCAATGGAGTAACTGATACACTGTGCGTTTTCCCCCCCCCCCCGTGTTAGAGCCAATTTGTTTTTTTTAAGTGTTTTGAGTGTCAAAGTAACCAAAGTGCAAGAAAAACAGTACTTGTAATACATCCAAACCAGGCCTACGAGACTGAGAAATTATCACTGGGTGCATTGGTCCTACAGAAGGCCAAACCAGAAGCAGGTTAACCCAGTTCCTTAACCCTCCAATTGAGCATTTTTCAGTGTACGTAGCTTTTACCACAAATGATGGCAGTAGTCCAAACTCGACTCCCTGATATAGCCACATTCAGGATGTGCCTCTCTAAACGTAATCTCCTCTGGGAAATAGGTCTCGATGTAGGCAGCTTGGCACGTAGCCTTTCATAAATGCACCCATTCCTGTGTTACGCAGGCTCCTGGAAGCCATCAGTTTAGTATACCTGAGACGCCACTACTGATTCACCAGCACGGGTGCACTCAGCCGGCTGTATGCTGAAGTGCCTGTGGTTAGACCTGTTTTATGGATGGTTACGTTCAGATGACTCTTTTCTGTAGGCGGCTGCCATACAAAATGAGGCAGAGTTTGTTCTGCAGCAGCAATTTACCAGCTGGAAGTTTAATAAAATAAATCTTCGCTGTTTGGGAACGGGATATTTAGGGCCAGGTTGACATCAGTGGGAATTCTGCCTGACAGGACAGCTCGGGGGTCAGGAAGGGATTTGCTCCCCCTCCCCAATGTATTTTGGGGTGTTTGTGGGTTTTTTAAATCTCCTTCTGAAGCATCAGGGACGGCCATGGCTGGAGATGGGACATTGGGTGGGGAAGGCCAAGGCTCTGAGGTGGCACCATGCAGTCTCTCTGGTGCTTGGCTGCCTGGTTCTTGCTCAGATGCTAAGGGTATAACTGAGCGCCATATGTGGGGTTGGGAGGGAATTTTCACAGCACAGGTCAGATTGGCAGTGACCTGAGGGTTTTTGTTGTTGTTGACTTCCTCTGCAGCATGTGGGTGCAGGTCCCTTGCCAGGATTATTTGGCTGTATCTCACTCATTTCCCTGCCATAGCGGGGGCCTCAGACTGGTCCCTCCTATTCTCTGCCTGTGGCACACGTCTAGTCTCCTGTGGGCTGTAATAACTTGGAGTAAGTTAGGTGGTTGTTTAATGTGTGGGTGCTGGGTGGTGTGGTGGTGGTGACCTGTGCTATACAGGAGGTCAGATCAGTTGATCTGGTCATCCCTTCTGGCCTTATACTCGGACTCTGTTACTGATTTGGCCCTCTAGCAGCTGTGGGTTAACTTTTTTGTGCGCCTTAAGAGAGAGCAACACCAAAAGCTGTAGGAATCGGTCAAAAATGGATTTTGGCCCATCCACTTTAACAGATCAAAAATATCTTTGATTTTTCCAATTCCCATGCAGAGGTCAGGTACTCGCCATCAGAACTAAATTGACACAAAAAGTATGTGTGTTACAATACATGAAAAGTCTGTAGTGAGTGAATGAATGTCTGGTTGTCTTGTAATTAATTTTTTCTTTTTATGTATTTCAACCTGGAACCCTTCCATATTGTAATTGAATTTGCTCCTGGCTATTAACCACATTGCTTTTATGTTAAATTTTATTTTACAACAATAATAAAAATGCTAGCTTAAAAACCTGGAGTATTTAAAAAAAAAATGAGACATGCTACATGTTTCTTCCTTTGATCCCTGGAGTTTGAGCTGACTTTTCCGTATAGCCCCCAAACCAGTTTTTCTTTATTTAAAAAAAAAAAGTTTAAACCAGCGAAACCACCTAAGGGAAAGTGACATAACTAGTTTTGTTGATTAATACTAAAGCCCTGGTATTTTCTTTACAGGGAATTCACTGTTGAAACTGAAGGGAAAACATTTAAATTAACGAAGGACATGGTCAGTGTGAAGAGATTCCAGAAAACACTGCATGGTAACTTTTATTTACTTGTTAATCTTAGAGATGGGAAGCTGATCATTTTGAATGCAGGAGAGTTAAGCGAATCTGAAAGTTGTGGCCAAAATGTTGAGACTTGGGTGCATAAAATTAAGCACCTAAACCAGTATATAGGTTCCTAAGTAAGTGGCTCAATCCCAGAGGTGCTGAGAATCTGCTGCTTTCATTGACTTCAATGGAAGCACCTTGGTCAATCAAGCCGTTTTGATTACGGTGCCTAAGTTTAGGTGCCAAGCTTTGTGGCTAATGGTTTTTTAAGAAATGTTCCCTCTGTTTTCAGATGAATTATTTCTTTTCAGGATAAGTTCCAGCACAGGATCAAAGTTGATCAGACAATTATTTATAGGATTCCGTCTTATAAAAGAATCACTTTCTGTAATTAACCGTAGACAGACGGTCTCCTATCTATGGTACTTACATGGCCCGCGTTGCCACTATAGGTGAGGCACTCACAATGTTCAATGTATTTAACCTCATAACATCCCTGTGAGGTACGGCAGTGTTATTCTTCCCATTTTACAGATGGGGACTGAGGCCCAGAGAGTCTTAAGTGACTAGAGCTGGTTGGAAAAATTCCCCCAAAACATTTTTTTCATTGTTTGCTGATTCATCAAAATGTTTCGCGAAACTGTTCAATTTTGACAGACTTCCGACACAACCCAGGCTTGGTCTCCTGCCAGCTCTCCCACCTGGGCCCGCGGCTCCAGGATGGCTCGCCATGAGGATGGCCTCTGAGTCAGGGACCCCGGGCTTCCGAACTCTGGGGGCAGCTGGCTCCTCAGTCTGCTCTAGGAGTTGTGGAGCTGTGAGTGTCTCAGCTCCCAGCTCCTCAGCAGCCCACCATGAGATGGACTGTGGCAGGGCCTGTGCTCCCAGGGCCTCCAGGCTCCTGATTCCCCACCAGGCTGAAGATAAGAGTTTGGTCACTTTCACTACTGTCATTCCGTGATGGACAGTAGTGAACACTGACAGTCGTGTCAGTTTTAGTCAGAAGCTTCCAGGGTGCCTGGTCTCACTGCAAGCGGGGGGCTGGGGATCCCAGGGGGCATATGTCAGTTTGGAAATACCATGTGTCTGAAAGGAAATATTGCAGGATTTCAGTTCTGCAACATTTTTAGAGGATTTGGCTTCGTCCCAATTTTTCCAAAATCTTGACAACTTTTGTGGAAGTGAACTTTGTTTTGCCAGCCAGCTCTATTAATGACTTGACCGAGGTCACGTGGCAAGTCTGTGGTCGGGTTAGAAATTTAACCCATTTTCTAACCCAGAGATCCAGGTAAGCATCCTAACCACTGGACCATTATCCTTCCTCGCCTTTTTCTTTGTCATTTAAGAGCCAGTCCTGCAAGATTCTAGGTGCTTCAGTTAGGTGCAGAGCATCCTTAACTCTTACTCCACCTCAGAGGCATACGCAGTCTGCAGGCATTAGCAAGGTCGCTAAGTGCCTGTCAGTCAGTGATAGAAAGTAATTACACTCGTCGTCCATCTCCGTTTTACTATCTCACAGCAGTCAGTTGGCGTTTTGGTTGCTGGTCACTTAATTTGTATGTGTACAGACTCAGAGTTCATCTTATCCAGGGCTGGAAGGGGAGGCATAGCCAGAGTGAAGGAATCTAATGTTCTGTATTCACATTCCATAGGGCTATGCTCTGAGAAACAAATTAAAAATGGCGTAAGATGTGCTGTAAATATAATCCCGGAGGGAGAAGGTTTTTGTGGCAAAGTGGCTGGCAGAGCAGAACTGGCCTATTTCACAGAAGAGTTATTTTTCTAACCAGTGAAGATGGGAACATGAGGCTAGTACCTCAGAAATGGCTTTTCAGCCTCTAAACAAAATAACATTGTCGCTTAGTTTCTAGAACCAGCTTATGTGTCTAACAAATTGTAGCTTCTCAATTTGGCTGCCACGGCTTTTTTTAAAATGCTGTGCCGTCTCTAGCCAGGGCAGGCGTTAGTTGGGCTAGGCTGTGAAAGCTCCTATACAATCAAAGAACGGTGCTTTTGTAAACTGCCTTTCTAATGCAATGTGTTTTGTGTTCTAGTGGAAGAAATAGTCCCGAATGTGATTGAGCCCTCATTCGGAATTGGAAGGATCATGTATACAGTGTTGGAACACACATTCCATGTCCGGGAGGGAGATGAACAACGAACGGTGAGCCTTCACGTGCCTTTGGGTTGGTTGAGAAGCAGCTGTGGGGTTTGATTCCATAAACTCCCACCACCAAATACAGCTGTGGGATTTAAATTGGACAGTGAAATACACAGCAGATATGGGAAAACCCTGTTAGATCACCTAGTTCCTCTCCCTACCAGGGCAGGTGCGAATTGTGCCCAGGCACTTACAATGATCTGGGCGGTTTGCACTCGAAGCTCCTACTGTTCTACTTCGGAGGGGAGAACTTTTCCCTGTGGACTGGAACTTGGCAGGTCTCCCACTAGGGGAGTGAAGTCCTTTTAAATGATTTGTCTGTGCTCTTTCACAGTCTCAGTACCATGCAGGCAGCCTCACAATGCTGGCTTGGGAGACCTCCCTGCAGCTGAGGTCAGAGGGAAAGCGTGCATGTTCTATGTCAGAGCGTGGTGGTGTCATTGATGCCCACACTGCAATCCAAAGAGCACTCTCTGATGGTCCATGGAGAGCTATCTAGCGCCTGGTGCCAGCTCTCTTTCCTCGTTCCCCACTGACAAATTGCTTTTAAAGAAGCTACATTCCTTTTCCAGCTGAGGTTGCTACTGTGATGGGATTACAAGTGGGCGGGTAGAGAGAGGAAGAAATGGTCTGTTATCTAGTCTCCCTGCTAAGATGTGATCCACCTGTACAAATACTTGGGTGCCTGCGCTGTGTGCAGTAGGAAGGGATGGGATGAGGTGGAGTAAGATGAGAGCTTGAAGGCTGGGGAAAGAATCTTACTCTCAATTCTCCTCCCGTTGGAACGGTTTTTTTTTGTTAACTTTGTTAATAATGAACTAAATCTCAGCAGAACGGTTTACAGGGATGCTCCCTATCTTAATCAAGTCTCTGTTTGACTTGGAGAGGGGGTGTGCTAGATCCTAAGCACCACCATCAAGGGAGATGCATTGGCACTAAATATTTTAGGCCCCCCCCACACCTTCAATTTTCAGGTGTTTCGGGTGAAGCACGCCTTTACCTCTGCCACGTCAATGATTTACAGAGGGCCAGCTCCTCAGCTGGAAGAAATTGGCCCAGCTCTGCGGATTTCACTGGAGCTGTGCTGACTTACCCCAGCTAAGAACCTGGCCCAAATTGTAGCTGCTTAATAATTAAATTGGCGTGTGTTTGTTTTGACTCTGTTTGTGTAGTTCTTCAGCTTCCCTGCTGTTGTAGCGCCCTTCAAATGCTCTGTCCTTCCTCTGAGCCAGAATCAGGAATTCATGCCTTTCGTCAAGGAGCTATGTGAGTAAATGCAGCGTCGCGGATACCACTTTTCTTTTTCAGGAAGATAGGAAAGACCCAAGAGTGGGGTCTTTTCACGTTGCTTGTTTATGCCAAAGGTAGTTGCACACACCTGAGGTAGCAGGAACTCCAAAGCTTTCAGCAGCTTCTGTCATTTGAGATCTCTGCATTGATATGAGCCAGCCTTGCAAATTTGTCATATAAACTTATCAGCTTAGGCACAAAATCTGCTCCTTTGCTCTTTACCGTGAGTCCTGATGAAAAAACTATTATTTACTTGCATGTCAAAAAAGTGACCCACCCTGCCCATGTAATGGCTGTGGTGAGTAGTGTGTTTATTGCTTAGGGCAGGGCAGGAGCCCAGACTTCTGCGTTCTGTTCCCAGCTCGGCCACTCGCTTGCCACATAGCCTCTGAATAAAACCCAGACCTCCTTGTGCCCAGTCCTGGGCTTTCGTTTCAAAGGTAGTCCTACCCCTCTGGGACTTCACCCGAAACACCTGGGTATGTCAAAGCACTTTGCAAAGTGGTACAGAGAGCACAGTAGCAATTGCTGTGTAAGTCAGTGGGACAGCCGCGATGTTAGAATCAGGGCTTGCTTGGAGCTTTTTGTTTTCAGCTCTTTGAGATAACCTGTCTGGGCCCAGACACCGAGGTGAACTGGTTCTTCAATTAGTGTTTCGCTGCTGACCTATAATGTCAGGCTTGAGAGACCTGTGATTCAGTGTCTTTTTTCAGAAGAGACTTAGCAACCATAGAGTGCTAACCCTGCACTGTAGTGTCTGCATGGTGCGTGGGTATGAGCCTGAACCCTTGTGTGGGCCTCGAACCCAAAACCTTCTGTCAAAATAGTCACTTTTTACTTTCTAGCTCCCAAATGCACAGTCTCCCCCCCCCCAAATTATTACTAATACTGTACCCGAATTGCACTAGGTGTTTTATAGACATAGAATAAAGACCAATCCTTATCCTGAAGAGCTTAAAACATAAGGGCCAGAATCTCCCACCCTTGCTTCGTGGGCAGCCCCACTGACCTCAGTGGGACTGACTGCAGCCAGGTGGCGACACTGCACCCTGTGTGAACAACTTCCAGTTAAGAGTTGGGCTGAGCAGCAAATAATCGGCTTCGGGAGTGGTTGTGGGTCCGCCTTGCCGGGACAGTAATGCCTGTCCATTGGTACTCCCCTCCCCCTTTTCTGTTTATCGCCCTGTGGTTCTGTGTCCTTCTGATCCTCCAGTCCGGCCGGGCTGTTGCTAACCCTGGGACTCTCCGCTTCTTCCAGCTGAGGCGCTCACTAGGAACGGCATCTCCCACAAAGTGGACGATTCCTCCGGGTCCATTGGCCGGCGCTACGCCAGGACCGACGAGATCGGCGTGGCTTTCGGCATCACGATAGACTTTGACACGGTGAACAAGGTGCCTCACACAGCCACTCTAAGGGACCGTGACTCCATGCGTCAGATACGAGCTGAGGTAAAATGCCTGCACGTGTGTGAGGGAAGGAGTTAAATGTATTTAACTAGAGCAGGGGCTGGGCCTGCTGCCTCTGAACCTGTGGGCGTACTGGCCTTGCTGGGACCCGTGTAGGACTCTTCATGTACGAGCCGTGTGTTCTGAAGGTGAGGGGGTATTGCCCACCAGCCTGCCAGTGAAATGAACAGAGGAGTTGCTTTCAATAGCCAGAGGGAGAGGTAATCCCAAAGAAACCTTGAGTCGTTTAGGCCCCTGCTAGAAGGCCAACCCGCTCACTGTGAGCGTGGGCCATTGTGGGTGTAGTTGCTGACTTGTGGGTGTAGCGCTGAGCTGTCCTCCAGACAATCCTGTGGTGACCTGTCACTGTTGTTGGGGGGAAGTAGGCCTCCGTGAGGCCTCAGCATGGTGTCTCTGCAGGCCGTTTTGCAGGCTGTTCAGTGAGCTGTGACATACAAGTGACCATCTTGGACCCTCTCCTTCTGGTGAACTAAGCCCTGTGGCCTCTTGAGGCGCTTTAAAAGCCCAGTTTTCACTTGCTCAGGTAGACTTTTTCAAGTGACCGCGGATCTGACTGTCAGGGTTACTGGGCTAGCCCCTCTCTGGTCTCTGAGAGCAGACCTCTGAGCTCTTGGGTGTCTTGCCCTTGCTTCTCTCAGGGAGGAATCTCTCAGTCCTTGCACTCAGGCCAGGACCTGGGTACGCCACCCTGTGTACATCAGCCACTTACCGCCCTGCAGGTCCGACTGGGTTTCAGGCACCTGCATTTAGTGATAGTGACCAGCAGGATTTTTATTCAGCACTTGGAACAAAGCATTAGAGAAAAAAGATTTTCAAACAACCAACACACATAACTAGTCTAATCTTAAACCCTTAGTTTGTAGTGAAATTTATCTACATGGGGAGATTTACCAGCAGACCTATACCAGTATAACTCTAGCAGTGAAACTATGCCAGTATAGTTCTGCTGGTAAATTTCCCTGTGTAGACAAGCCCTTGATTACACAGGACGACTTCTCAAAGTACAGGAGCAGAACAGAACCAACGTACATTCTCCCAGCAAGCCCAAATTTTCCCGTGTCTCTGTGGGAGTCTGTCTGGGTCTCTCAGGGTTGGTCTACACTGCAGATGCTACAGGGGCGCAGCTGTGCCACTGTAGCGCCATGGTGTAAACACTTGCTACAGCGACAGAAGAGGGTTTTCCATCACTGTAGTGATTCCAGCCCCTTGAGAGGCAGTAGCTAGGCTGACAGAAGAATTCTTCCATCAACCTAACCTTGTCTATACCGGGGCTTAGCTTGGCTTAACTACATCTCTCTAGGTCGATCTAGGGTTTAGGTGTAGACCAGACCTGGGGGGCTGTCTGACCCACCACCTAAATAATAATATATGGAGATATACCTATCTCATAGAACTGGAAAGGACCTTGAAAGGTCGAGTCCAGCCCCCTGCCTTCACTAGCAGGACCAAATACTGATATTTTGCCCCAGATCCCTAAATGGCCCCCTCAAGGATTGAACTCACAACCCTGGGTTTAGCAGGCCAATGCTCAAACCACTGAGCTATCCTTCCCCCCCCCCATCCCCCATCTACCTGTTCAAAGTGGTTTGGATGCTGCCCAGGAGCGTGGGCGAAAGCCATTCAAGCTATTTGCTCTAAATAATCCTTAGTGCAAGCTGTTAAGTGGCTATTAGAAAGGGTCTCCTCCCCCTTTCCTGAGGTGGGTACGCTCAGCTCCGCAGACCGCCCCCGTGATGAAATATCCCCCCCCCCCCCCCCGACATGGCACAGACACACCTGAGACAGCTGCAGCCAATACTGCTAATCATTCAAGAGCATTCAGGCCATGGTCACCGTGACATCCTTGGGATTCTCCAGAAGGAAGGGAGCCAAAATGGTGGCCTCAGATGATGTGGGGGACACTAGTGCTCCTGCAGTGGAGGAGTCTCCTGTTGGTCACATGCCTAAAGGGGACGGCCCAGCATGCATTGTGAAGAGCAATCGCTTGATGGGCTCTCATACAGGCAGCACTGTAGCCATTCTGGGCCTGATCCAAAGTCCACTGAAGACACTGGAATGACCCACATTGATGTCAATGGACGCTGGCCCCAGTGTGACTAGTATGTCTGATTTTTTTTTCCCATTGACCCTTCAATCAATTCATACATGGTCTCTGTGACTCTGAGCACACAGTCACGATAGCAGAGAGAAAACTCAGCAGGTCCTGAGGCAGCCCCTGTTTGTACTCATGTTACATTGCCCCAGGGCCTGTCAAAATCCCCTGCTTGCAGGTTCATTTGGACCTGTCCCAGAGTGGTGTGTGACATTGCCATGTGTCACTGTGCTCCGCCCAAGTGATGGCTGCATTTCACTAGTGAATCTCCATGCTATGAGTAGCTGATCAATATTCGCTATGGTGAATAGTGATCTAGAATTAAAATGCCCTGTTGCTTGGAGACACAACCACTTGATGTCCCAGAGTTTGAGGCAGAGTTTATGGCTGTAAAAATATTACATGAAAATGTTGGACAGATCTGCTCTTGTCAGATGGTAACAGTTGATCATGTGGCAGTATTTGTAATACAGTGCTAAACGTTATCCATGTACACCAGTGGCTCTCAAACTTTTTTTTTACTGGTGACCCCTTTCACATAGCAAGTCTCTGAGTGTGACCCCCCCCTTATAAATTAAAAACACTTTAATATATTAAACATTATTATAAATGCTGGAGGCAAAGCAGGGTTTAGGGTGGAGGCTGACAGCTCGCACCCCCACACACACATAACCTCACGACCCCCTGAGGGGTCCTGGCCCCTAGTTTGAGAACCTCTGATGTACATGTACGATGAAAGAAATCAACTTGGTGGTTGTGTGGTCTCATGTCTTGCCTCTTTCTGTGCACTCTCCTCCCAGGTCTCTGAACTTCCTACCATAATCCGTGACCTGGCAAATGGCTGCCTAACTTGGGCTGACGTGGAGGCAAAGTATCCACTCTTTGAGGGACAAGAGACTGGCAAAAAGGAGACAATAGAGGAAGACAATTACCTGAAATAAGCCCCATACGATGTCCACTTTTTACTGTTCATGTTAATATGAAATAAACTATCATGTGTATTATTCAAAGCTGCATTGTTTGTGCACCCAGGGACTATGTTTTTTCCTCAATTGCTGCCTGATTTTAACTTTAAACTGAAGTAACAGCAATTAAAGGTGTTATGAATAAAAAAGCCATTGCATTTGCTTGCTTTTCCGTGTTTGTGCGGCCTTCTACTTTGAGACCTTTGACTTTATCAACCGCTTGTTTGGTTAGTTCTTGTGGGTCCAAATGCGAATTGTGGATGTATAAAAGAAGTCTGGTCCAGTCGTTAGACATGGGTTCAAGCCCCTGCTCTGCTATAGATTCCAGTGTGATTTTGGACAAGTTCCTCTGTACCTCACTTCCCCCTCTGTAAAATGGGGTTGTGAGGATAAATACATTAAAGTATGAGGCACTCGGATATTATGGGGGATGTAAGTACCTCAGATAGACATAGTTGTGGGCTAAATTTGGCCCTGTGTCCAGAAGGAACTCCTTCACTCTTTCTGGAGAGAGAAATACAACAATCTATTGGGTTGTTGGCAGGAGTGGTTATTTCTGAAACTTCATGGAATGCCGAGTAGCCTCAAGCCACAAAGCCTAACCTCTAAAAGCCGTGCTTTGCACTCTCCAGCTGGAGAGCTTGACGTGCTTTGTGTCTCCAGTTAAGTGGCATTACTCCTGCTAGCCTTGCACCGCCGACCCCGCTAAGCAAGAGAGTTGGATTGGTCCTTGTACAAGAGAGGGCTTGGTTTGCCCCGATTGTCGTGAATGGCAACACTCCTGTTGACTTCAGCGGCACAGGGTTGGGTGCTCACAGCATGGTTTACTAAGTGTCAGTTGCACCTGTCCAGCCCCATTGATGGTAATAAGGCTGCACAGAGGTCAGAGGCCTGCAGAACCATTACCCTTGCGGACGAAGCACAAAAGGGAAATAAATCCGCTTGGCTGATGGAGAACAAGCAGAGTGCAGCCCTGGCAGTTAGTAAACATCTTTTCACGTGTAAACTGAGCCAGGCCAGAAACTTCCCATCCCTCAAATACTTTTAAGAAAGTGAAATTTTGTAATCCTCAAGTAGGGCCAAAAAATGAACCTTAAAAGATATTCGCAAACTGAAACAGAACTTTTTGTTTCAGGTCAATCAAAACAGTTTGATTTCACTTTTTTTTTTTTTTTCTTCTTCCATTTCAGTCTAGTTAGCTTACATTTTGAAACAAGAAGTCATTAGACCAGACATTTTCATTTAAAAAATGTCAAAACACACACTTTGACAACTGAAATTTTTCAACATTTTTTGTTTTGGAAATTTGTCAAAACGGGCCCTGTTGCTAAACAAACTCAGGTTTGACAAATCAATATCTGATGAAAGGATTTGTGGGGAAAAATTCCCGAACAGCTCTGTAAAGCAAGCACACGTGACATGGAAACTGTTGTAGGGCAGTGAGCATAGAACCGCACAATGCCATGGTAACGAAGTGCAGCTCTGCTCTGAAAACCCACCCTGATAATCTTCCTCTTCTCTAATATCAACACCCTGAGACAAGTCGGCACTTCAAGCTACTGTTGCTCAGCCTATGGGTCACAAACAGGCTTCAGATGGTTGCAACTACCCTGCCCTTCTCATACTGCTAAACACGTGAGAGGCCTTAGTAGGAAAAAGGCAGAGAACCACAGCTCTAACCGCCCATTATCCATCTACAACAGGTTCACTTCAGCAGAGATTGACATTAGAATTCCACCCTTCTAATGACATTGGCTGAGCGAAGACTCCCCTTATTTACAGCGATATACAGATGCACTCCACCAATTTCTGAGTCGATGCAGCAGATTGAAGGCCATTCACACCATTCGCAAAGATTGCGTGCCACTGACTGCACAAATAGCATACACTGCAGCTAGTATGATGCACTGAGACTGTGACAGTGAGACACTACCCTGGAAAGAGCAAAGGTTAGTGCAGTGACAGACTATGGCGTGTGAGACAGGAAGTTACTTTACCAATACGCTGACTTTCCGAATCCAAGTTGTCCCCAGGGGGAGGGTGGAATTTTCTTTAAGCCCAATGAAAGTCTTTGATCAGAAACTAACGCATCTTACAAAGGATGGGAGATGGGCATCCCAGGGGGAGCAGAGTTAAGGATGTTTGGGTGAACAAAGCAGGGTTTCCCTAGGAGGGCACCTGAAGGCAGGGAACTGGAATTCTGCAGAGCCTGAGACCTCCACAGGCTCCCTGGCTGTTTTCCCAAGGCTGTTGCTCCTCTGAGCTCCATACCTTGACTCCTCCCACCTGTGGACCTCTTACTGATCTCTGTACGTCAATAGGAACCATGGACTTTGTAAGGACTTCAGAAATAGTCTGCAGGAAGCACTTGTCCAGCCATGGTAGTTGTGGAGAAGATGATGTGGGCAGATTATAGGGGTTGTTAGTGCCAGGAAGTCTGAGCTGTGGAAAACGGGCTAATCAATAACCTTCAGGCTTTTGCTGTTGCACCTTAAAAGTCTGCAGAGACCTGACACCCATCCTGCAATTCCAGATTCCCCATCAAATAACTTCCTAGCTGTGTCTAACTCTGCTCCCCCATCTCACAGCGGCTCCTGGGCACTTGAGATTGCCCAGAGCTTTTAAACAAAATCTCATTTGAACTTTCTAGGAAAAGTCACATTTGAGCTAACAAAACCAACCCCCCGCTACCTCCTGGAAGAATTGTCAAATCAAGATGAATATTTTTCTTCTTTTGGCCTGACTTCCCACATCTCACAAACAGCTCAGATTTAGGCAAGACCTTGGTCACGTGATCACCTGTAAAACCGGGAGTCGAAGAGAACTTTATCGAACCTAGAAGAGGAGTGGCCAAAGCTGGGTTTGTCAACATGATGAAAGCATCAGTTTTCATAAGCAGACCTCTCATGCAGCGGAGTTAAATTTCCTAAAGTGCCTATACAGCAAGGAGTTGATTATAGTATAAAAACCAATAGGGTGGGATTTAGGGGGGGAAAAGCCTATAGGACATTGCAGCACAAGTCCCACTGACTTTAAATAGGACTTGTGATCCTAAGTGAAATGCCCGCACATTAACGATCCAGGGACTACCACGTCACCTGAGGGGAGGGCACCAAGAATGTGCCTTTCATGAAGCACGGGGGAAGGAGAAAAGCCGCCAGGAGCATGTGTCTGAATCCCTTTGCTGCAATTCTTGGGGGACACGGGGAAACAGCACAGATAGTGGGGCAGCCTGAGGCTGTTTAACAAGGCACAGCAGGTTAGGACAAGACTCCAAAGGCTGGATTATTTCATGACTCTAATGGATTAGGCCAACATTTTCCAAAGTGACCGGCGATTCTGGATGGCTTCTTGTTTTGGGTGCCCAGCTTGATGCACCTAAAAGGAGCCTGATTTCTGCAGCACAAGTGCTCAGCACTTTCTGAGAATCAGACCCCATAAAAATGTCTCAAATCGGGCACCCAATATCACAAGTCACTTTGGAAGATTTTGGCCAGCGGCCACAGGGCCCCTTGAACACCATGCCAGGGCCTCAGTTTACTGCTGATGGTGAAAGAAGAGCGCCATCTACTGAAACACTCACCTCTTCCTCTTCGTAGGGCAGCAGTCGCAGGGCTATACTTGAAGTTACCACCACTCTGTCAGCCAATGGCAGAGTTGTGAGACTGGATGCAGGGCCAAATGCAAAAAGCAAAGAAACCCGGTATTGCTGCTCTTTATTCCAACTGTTGTATTGATGGGTTTTCATGATGCTGTTCAGTGGAGCATGGCACAGAGAGCAACTTCCTATTGGCTCAGGAGAAATACCCCAGCCCCATTCCCACCGACACCCGAAGTCATGGAACATGCAGGCAAAATTGCTCAAGCTCTTTGGTGAAATACATAACATGAATTCACTGGAGTTTCTCCCCCCCACACCCGCATTAGGAGATTAGACAGATTCGTAGCAAGACACAGGGTAGCAGAGCTGGAAACTGCAAAAACAGTCCAACCACCCAAAAGAATCACCTCTGATTTACCCCTCCTCCCCGCCCCCAGCAAATGCTGCTTCCGATGCTCAAGTGGGTGAATCTGATAGCAGTTAATTATCTTTAAGGGACCGGAGTGGCTTTATAAGAAACATAAAATCCTGTCGGCATTTCAGGTGGCAAATTGTGGCCAGCTGATGTGAATCAGAGCCACTTCTATTGAAGTCAATGGGATTCCTAGCAGAAGGGTGCTTTGGGGGATACCGCGGTCAATTGAGGCAACGGAGGGAGCTGTGCAAGGATCTGCTCCCCATGCATTCGAACCAGGAGGCAAGGTGTATGTTCACACGAAATGCTTTGAAACGAGCATACCCCATCTTACTGACTGAATTCCCTACAGCTGTACTGTAATATAGATCTATCGACCACCCTGATGTTTTTAGCCAGCTACAGGGCAGTGCAGTATACAGTTAGGTTGTGCAATACATTGTTCCAGTTGAGGGTAAACAATCAAATACAATGAAATGTATTACAAGAAATGCCTGTGCTGGGCCAGTCCTAGCCTTGAGGTACTGTTCTACAGCATGCCCTAAGGATCATGCCTGCTAGGCATCCCGTTTTTGCAGGTCTTTTGGTGATCATTCAAAACAGGGTTTGTTTGTTTGTTTGTTTGTTTGTTTAAATCGGATCATTCAGAACCTGTGCGGCTGATTGGCTCCACGGCTTGTTCTCACCACCTGATGGAGCTGTTGCTCTATAACTCACCCTGAAAATGCTGTAGGTCATTTGGGAATACAGTCAGCGCCAAGCTGCCAAGTATCTTGTCCCCTAGTAATAGAGATTGTGACGTCCCTCTAAATCTTGCAATATTTGGTGCTTCTTTAAAAGCCCCAGCTCCTGGAATCAGGTGATTACAGGAGACTCTCAGCTTTCAATTAAATTAAAAAATAAGTTTCTAGCTCTCATTCATTTAGAGGAAAGCTTGAAAACGTGAACAGCAACTGCTCAAAAACCCGTAGGTAAATAAAAAGAACCCAACATGATTGTAACTTTATATCTCATGATTTTTAAGTCAGTCTCATGATTTGGCTCTTGGTTTTCAGATGGCTGGGGCTAGCAGTACTGGCATTGTTTATAACACGTATTATTGTAGCATCTAGAGGCCCCAGTCAAGATCAGGGCCCCATTGTGCTAGGTGCTGTACAGACTCCTGGTGAGAGGCAGTCCCTGCCCCACAGAGCGACAGTCTAACGTATCTGCTCAGCGGAGTTATGCCTGGGATCAATTTGGCCCAACATTACTAAGCACAGGTGTCCCACCGGGCTTTCCTGCCCTGCTTTCTTTTCCTGACGTAGGATCCAGGAAAATCCTTAGGGATCACAGACTACAACACGGCAGTCCTTGCTGCTTCCCCTCTTTTCCGTGGCTCTGGGCTGCTTTCTGCATTGCTGAAACGCGAATTAAACCTGGGAGGCGTTGGCACGGATCCCTCGCTGAATGGACAGATGAGGTGCTGAGCTGTTCCATTTGATAGAATCTCCTTTGCCATGGCTACGTCCTCCGAAATGTCACTGTGGAGGAAAGCAGCGAAATCTGACAGCGCCACGTCGGCTTTTTGAGAGACAATCCTGTCAGTGCTAGCCAGGGTGGGAGCCCTATGCCTTACCTCCACTGGGGATCTGTCTGAATTACAGACTACTGAAATAGCTGCACCAGCACAACCTCATAGACTCATAGACTTTAAGGTCAGAAGGGACCATTATGATCATCTGGTCTGACCCCCTGCATGCTGCAGGCCGCAAGACCCTTCCCTGGACTCTGCCGTTGAAGTCCCCAATCCTGTGTTTTAGTGACTTCAATCGGCTGACACCCTCCTGCTAGTGATCCCTGCCCCATGCTGCGGAGGAAGGTGAAAAACCTCCAGAGGCTCAGCCAATCTACCCTGGAGGAAAATTCCTTCCCGACCCCAAATATGGCGATCAGTAAGACCCCGAGCATGTAGGCAAGAGTCTCTAGCCTGACCCTTGTTGGCCATTATGCTATTCATGTACCATTGCTTGGTTTTCCCCGGCTACTATGTTTTACCATTAAACCATTCCCTCCATATACTTATCCAACTTAATCTTAAAACCAGACAGGTCCGTCGCCCCCACCGTTTCCCTCGGAAGGCCGTTCCAATATTTCACCCCTCTGACGGTCAGAAACCTTCGTCTAATTTCAAGCCTGAACTTCCCCCCGGCCAGTTTGTATCCATTCGTTCTCGTGTCCACATTAGTACTAAGCTGGAATAATTCCTCTCCCTCCCTTGTATTAACCCCTCTGATATATTCGAAGATAGCAATCATATCCCCCCTCAGCCTTCGCTTTGTCAGACTAAACAACCCAAGCTCCTCTAATCTCTTTTCATACGACAGGTTTTCCATTCCTCTGATCATCTTAGTCGCCCTTCTCTGCACCCGTTCCAGTTTGAGTTCATCTTTTTTAAACATTGGAGACCAGAACTGCACACAGTACTCCAAATGAGGTCTCACCAGCACCTTATACAACGGAAGCAGGACCTCCCTATCCCTACTAGATATACCTCGCCTAATACATCCCAAGACCGCATTGGCTTTTTTCACCGCCACGTCACATTGTCGACTCATAGTCATCCTGCGGTCCACAAGGACCTGCTAAGGTAAAGAGGCAAAGTGCTACTTGCACTGAAGGAGTTTTCCCCTGCTTGACGCTGAGCTGCCTAGGTACAGAATGCAATTTATCCTGCCTGCCCTGGCAACTGGCCAAAATTGGAGCTAACCCCTGGTATAGCTTAGGTCCTAGTGTAGCCAAGACTCCTGCAGTCGCTGCTGTTTTGAACAGCATGTTGGATACACTTGCTCTGAGCAGTGTGACAGAGCCTAGTCCCTCGCCTGAATAGGCACCACTTCAACGAGGAACGCTTTTAAAAGAAATGCAAAGGAGGGTGCCTGGAAATTCTGTTTCAATGCAAGCCCAGAAGCCGCTCCCCTGCAATAGCTGTTGCTGGGTTTTGTGGCTTGGCAGCTAAATAATGACTAACAAAGGCTTCTGAATAATTTTCTTTGTATTGAATTAAACTTGTGCACAATAAATGGGGGTGGGGGAGGGCGGAAAAGCACCAGCTTGACAAAGATTTCGGTGAGCACGGCATGAGTCAGAGTGTGCCTGTTAGCGAACAGAAGTTTGCTTAGTGGAGCCACTCAAATAATCCCCCCTGGTTATTTAGTTTTGTTTTCAGGGAATAATTTGCATGAAGCCATGTGAGTGTTGACAAAAGGCAGTCAGCTGCGTTTGGACAGGGAGTCGGGTGGATGCCCTGGGTTGAATTAGCTCAGCTTTAATAGCATCTCTCCTAGCCTAAAACAATTGCAATTGCTTTCGCACGGCGCCTTGCATGTGGTCCAAACAAGGCAGGTAAATAGCGTCTTCTGCTCAGTTCTTAGTGGGGTGCTTAATGTCATGGCTGTGCTGTCTTAGTCAGCTTTGCCACGTTGCTATATCTTTGCCTATACCAACGATTGCCCAAGAAATGCCAGCATAGATGCACTACGTCTCAGTTCCGGGTAACAGCCCCCGTATCTTCACTCAGGGCTCCAGCAAACGCTATCAACTCGCTGGCTTTCAGCTCCCCTGGCTGTCACCTCTCTTCGGCAGAGACACGTCTCTCTCTCCAGTCTGACCATGAACCCAGTTCCCGGCCTTTGCTGCGTTATTCCCAGGAAACAGTCTGCCTAACAACAGTGTAAGTGGTCACAATTAAGCTACCACGCGGCTCTTTCTGAGCAAGCACATTTGTTCTGAGAAAACCTACTAAAACAGTAATAAAAGCTGCATGCATGCTAATAACTTATCAGAGATCAACCCCAACTCTGACAGGGGCTCTGGCCTGGTCATATCCCAGGAAGGGGTCTCTTCTATGGCCACAAGACAGCCTCAACTCAGAACTAGCATGTGCATGGAACATTTTAGCCCCTCCTTTATACTCTTCAGGGGTCTTTGACCTGGAGTTCCCAGGACCAGGGGATCGGTAGATGATGGGTTTTTCTCCCCAGGGCCAAGATACAAAAGGCCCCCCAAGTATCGCCTCGGAAACCCATTTTGCACGTGTCATCCCAAACAGTTCTTCAGAGATCCTAACATCACCCCACGGTTTACATTCGTCTGTCTCCCAGACCAGTTACATAGGACTGTACAGTGCTCCGATAACACATACACAGTTGCATTTGAATACAATGGACCCCGTAGGTATTACCCTGATTCAATAAGATTTACCCAAGATATTGCAGGAAATCGCTCTCTGTCACACAATGTGCCGCTGCTCGCCCGTTTATTCAGAGCACGTGGGTCTGCCTTTGCCAAAGCCTTTAGTGGCACGCTAGCTCCTAAGTACACAATGATCTCTTCCTCTTGAGCCATTCTGCGCGAGCGAAAACAACCAGCACGTCACATCAGTTCTATTGTAACATACTCATCGGACATTTAAGGGCTGAGCCAAAATCCATTGAAGGCAATGGGCAGCAGTCCTTTAACTTTGGGATGGGCTTTGGATCGGGCCATAGGAGAGCCTGCGCTGGACTAAACAAGAACAGGCTATTCCCTCTTGATAGGTGGAGACTTATATTGTGCATTTCCCTTTGCTTTACCACCGACAGCAGCCTCTTTAGCTCACCTTTCCGCTTTTTCCATAGCGTCGTTCATAGATCCCAAGGCCAGAAGGGATCACTGTGATCATCTAGTCGGACCTCCTGTGGGACACGGGCCAGAGACCTGTCCTGAATTCATTCCTGTTTGAAAAACCTCGATTTAAAAATTGCCAGCAATGGAGACAACAAGGAGTCTATACAGACTAACACGGCTTATGCCCAAATAAATCTATTAGGCTTTAAGGTGCCACCAGGGCTGGCTCCAGGCACCAGGCAACCAAGCACATGCTTGGGGAGGCACCCGGTAAGGGGCGGCGGGGGGAGTGCAGCGCGGCGCGGCATTCCGCGGGGCGGGGGGGCGCTCCAG
>NC_048299.1:10892796-10942945 GCF_013100865.1 Trachemys scripta elegans | reverse complement strand
GGGGGGGGGGGGCGCGGGGGGGGGGGGGGGGGGGGGCTCAGGGGGCGACGCTTTTTTTTGCTGCTTGGGGCAGCAAAAAAGTTAGAGCCGGCCCTGGGTGCCACCAGACTCCTTGTTGGTTTTGTGAATACAGACTAACACAGCAATGGAGAATCCACCACGACCTTGGTAAATTGTGTCAATGATTAATGACCCTCACTGTTACAAATTTGCAGTTTGAGTTTGTCTTCAGCTTCCAGCTGCTTCCCCCACAAGAACTTTTCAACCATTTTCTGGGCTTCCCCGAGCTCATGGAGCCGCCTCGCCAAATCAATGCGCACAGCCGCTACCCTCGCCTCCTCCCAATCCCTTCTCAAGAGCCACTTCTACCTCCCTGTCCATTTAAACCCCGCTTTTGAGAATGGCTAGTGCAGGTGGCGTCTCCTGACTGTCCCGTGTCCATTATCTTAGTGAAAGGGACAAAACTTGGAAGCTTCCAAATTGTTCCCTTGGGTAAGAATCTACATAAAACAAGGCTGTGGTGGGGCCGATATTTTGGCTTAAACCCAAAGAAGAGCATCCACACATCCTTTTACACTGGTTTAACTAAATCAGCTTGAAACCCCACTTGCAGGATCAGAACAAGGCAAGCACAGGGCTGGGAGCTGGGCTGGCGCAAGCTAAGGCCTGTGGCATCTGTCACCACTAGGAGGCAGGGTTCAGTGCCAAGCCATGAAGTGATACCAAGGAGACTGAGTTGCTGTGTCTGCTGCGAGGCTTATATACCTGCCTGAGCGTCACCAGCCCTGCCCCCGGCTTGTGGATTGGCTGAGCCTGGCACAGGAATGACCCGTCCCCACTTGTGGCTTAATCAGGCCCTAGCTCAGGGATGACTCATCACCTCCCAAATCCCGGCTCCCTTGTAGACGTTAACTGGAGCTGTAAAGCCAAGTTGCCCTGTCGTCACTGCTCTTTTAACCCAAGTCAGCTAACTAGAGGTAAGGACACCCCTGAGTCCAGTGGTCCCCAAACGTGTCAGGGTCATGACCCCCTTACTCCTATCCATGCCCTCCCCCTGGATGGGGGATGGACAGGGGTAAGGGGGCCGAGGCTGGGTGCAGAGCCACGGCCGAGCCGTGGTCGGGGGCTGAGGCTGGGGGAAGGGCTGGGCACAGGGCTGGAAGCAGAGCTGGGAGAGGAACGGGACTGGGTGGTGCTCCCACCCCGCCGCCTAGGGGGGCACACCCCACAATTTGGGGACCTCTGCCTTAGTCCCTTCTGTCTAGATCCTCAAAGGTATTTAGGCTCATAACTTCTGCTGCAATCAGTAGGAGCCGGGCCTCAATTCCTCACCCATCAGAGGAGGAAAATTGCACTTCCCTCGTGCGCAGGGTTGCTGGGAGGGAAAATACATCACAGACGGTGAGGTGCCCAGGCTGACAGGCATACTTAAACTGGTGCCACTTGCTCATACAGATGGATGCTCCGGCTGCTTTGACCTCTGAGGTTCCTTACTCACAAGAACGGACCCATCCTTCCTGTGACCTTTCCAAGCCTGTTTGATTATAAACTTGTTGCATCCTGTCATGATCCTAGACTGTGAGCTCCCAGGGCAGGGACTGTCTGTGTTACCTGCTTGCACAGTGCCTAGCACTGTTAGCTGCTACTGCAATATAAATACTCATAGTGGTGATTTGCTGTGTGACTTTGTATGAGTCATTGCATCGTTCTGTGCCGCAGTTTCCCCACCTGGCGATAATGATATTTGCCTTCCTTTACAAATAGCGTTGAGCTCTGTGGAGGACAAGTGCTGGGGCGCTAAGTATTATTATTTATTATGCATCTGGTGGGAGTGCATAGCAGCCCCAGTCCTGAGCCAGGACCCCACGGTGCTGTACAACCAGTGTAGAAGTTGCATTGCTAGTGGAGCAGGGGTAACAAAGGGCAAGGTTTTCAAACGTGACTAGTGATTTGGGATGCATCCGTTTTTTGGGAGGATCTGAGTTTTAGAAAGTGCTAAGCACCTGCTCTCTGCAAACCAGGCCTTTTTAAGGCACCTCAAGTTGGACACTCAAAATCACGTGTCACTTCTGGAAGCTCTTGACCCCCAAACTTTTCCTTTCCAGCAGCTGGCAGAAGTTGGAATTTAGTGCCTGCTCTTTGTGCAATTCTGCCTCCCCTGACCCGTCTGCCTTCTCCCGACGCTTATGCTTCCATCCGGAGGCGGCTTCTTTTCATCCCTGCTGCTTGGCTGACACAAAAAAAAAAAAAAAAAAAAAAAAAAAGAGTCTGCAATGACAAGGTTTTTATTGTTCCCTCCTCAGCTGCCACTTCTGAAGCCAGAAAGAGGAGAAGCTCCGCTCAGTCACTGTCAGTTCTCAGCTCTCGTTTCAATACACTAACAATAATAACAGCCTTGCTAATGCAACACAGCTTGACAGTTACAAGAACAGGGGCTTTTCAAGTGGGTTTTATTTTAATTTAAAAGGACTTTGTAGGTTCTTATGTTCTTCCCTCCTCCGCCCTCTTCCCCCGCCATCTACCTGCCTCTAGCCCAGGGATGCCTGGTTTTTCTACTCACTTTGTCTTGTCTCTAAATGTGCAGAAAGAACCGCACAACACCTGAGTGAGCGGTGGGGTCCAAGACACTGCTGGTTGTCCTGGTTAGAGCTGGTATATCTCGTGCATCCTTTACTCCAGTGTTTTCCAAACTTGGGAAGCCACTTGTTCAGGAAAAGCCCCTGGGGGGTTGGGCCGGTTTGTTTACCTGCTGCGTCCGCAGGTCCGGCTGATCACGGCTCCCACTGGCCGCGGTTCGCTGCTCCAGGCCAATGGGAGCTGCTGCAAGTGGTGCGGGCCAAGGGACATACTGGCTGCCGCTTCCAGCAGCTCCCATTGGCCTGGAGCAGTGCACCGCGGCCAGTGGGAGCCGCGATCGGCCGAACCTGCGGACGTGGCAGGTAAACAAACCGGCCCGCCAGGGGCTTTCCTTAAACAACCGGTGTCCCAAGTTTGGGAAACACTGCTTTACTCTGAAGAGGTGCAGGGAAGAAAATGCATGTCCAGACAGAGATTCTCCAGACAGAGGGATACTGTGGGTCAAATCCTGCTCCAAGTTAAGTCAATATCCAAACTTTAACCCATAGTCCATAATACCAGCACGATGAAGGGAACCACAGTCTTTCTTACACGAGAAGCATTTCTCACAGAAAACAGCTACAACTATATAGACCGACACAAACATCTTTCCACACAGCTCAAGTTCCAGCTTGTTTTTTCTTGTTTGCCAGCAACCATACAGTCTGCAATGCTATATAGTGATATCTAGTGGTGGAATAATATACTGCAAGTAAACAAGTCGTTACGAATTCCTTGGAGGTAAGCATTGCTACAAATTTGGAGCCACCAATGGGAATCCATGCCTGCAGAACTAATTAGGCTACTGTTTGTTTCTCAACTTCTCCAAATTTGTTTGAAAGGGCAAATAACATGGGTTGTAAATAAGGGTTGCATCTGAACTGGTTTATCAGGTGTTGCTTGCAACACTGGATTCAGCTACACTACTGTGGGAGGGTGGGTAGGACCCTGGGGTTTGCATATTGGTTTGCTGAACCCAGGGTTGTGAGTTCAATCCTTGAGGGGGCCATTTAGGGATCTAGGGCAAAATCAGTACTTGGTCCTGCTATTGAAGGCAGGGGGCTGGACTTAATGACCTTTTGGGGTCCCTTCCAGTTCTAGGAGATAGGTATATCACCCCTGTCCAGAGCATTATTAACACTTTGCATAGCTAAGCAACATTATTGCCAGAGATGAGATGCTAGGCTGCTGGAGGGAAATAGGATGGAATGTACAGTATTGAAGATAAGGGAATAGCTGCTTTGTGCAAATGTAAAGACCCTCCCTGTGTCCTGCAAGACACCCCAGTATCTTAAGAATCTCTGCAATGAAGAGCAACAGAGGGTCCTGTGGCACCAGAACCTCACTTAAGTGAGGTTCTTACCCACGAAAGCTTATGCTCCCAGTACTTCTGTTAGTCTCAAAGGTGCCACAGGACCCTCTGTTGCTTTTTACAGATTCAGACTAACACGGCTACCCCTCTGATACTCTGCAATGAAGAACGATCGTCTCTGTAGACTTCATTATTTTAGACACATTAAGAGAAAAGTAGCTAATTGTGCATGTTCTTCCCTGGATTTACATCTATGCCGGTAACCTCAAAGCGATTCACACAAAGTCAGGGCCTCAACTATTTATTAAGAGACTTAAAGAAAAAAGCTGGATTATGACCTAAGAGGTGTATTTAGTCTGACTGTAAGGGCCATGTTCATCAGAATGCTCCAGCGGCTTCGTGCAGCTCTAGGAATGCAAAACAGCCAGGAGTCAGGCTTAAACTGCTAGCAGAGCTGGCTTCACAGCTGTTTAGAGTCACCGGAGAAGCCCAAAGCAGCCATAAAGTACCAATTAATCTGGCCCCAAGCCTTTAATTTTGAACTAGGGGGCGTTTACACTGTGCTTCACCATCGCACCACAAGAGGGCGCTGTGAATAAGACAATAGCAAGCCCAGCTGAGGTTGCATTATTGAAGGATAGAAATCCTTTGATCAACAAATCATCACTTTAACTCCCTTTCTTTACCCTCTGTGGCTGGCTCCCTGCTCCTAGCACCTCTTAGTTCAAGAACAGCAGTGTTCTGAATAGCACTGAATTCATTCATGACTTTCAACTAAGCTGCTGTAGTGTTTCCATTAAATCAAGGGGCCTTAACACAGGAATCTGGTTCAGCTCCCATGGAGTCGTGTGAGGGGGCAGGGGGCGTGAACCCAGGTCTGCAGGCAGGCTTCAGCCAGCAGTGTGCTAGTACCAGCAAGGAGTGGGGGCGGGCACACCCTAGCTTACCACAGCTGTCCCCCTACAAAGCTCCCAATTGGCTCAGTCTCACTATTTAAGCCAGAAGGAGGCACAGGAAGTTACCTGAGAAACCTGGGGAATTCCCTGGTTAGCAGCTGCATTGGACCCAGTCTGACTCCTGTTTGGGTCCTGGTTTCTGCCTTTTTTCCAGATTCCTGCTTCTACACCTCATCCCTGGCACCTGATGCTGGCTCTGACCACTAATCCTGACTGCCAACTTGTCTCCAACAAGTGTGCAGGGCTGGTGGTAGAAATGTTAATTTTCATTGAGATGCCCTATCTGACGGTTGTTTTCCCCTCTCTCCATCCCCCCACCGTGGAGTCCAGCCCAGGGGATTCCTTGATAGCACAGAGCCAGATCTGAATCGCAAACAGGCAGTTGGGTTTTTAGTATGGGGGTTCTTTAGTTAATAAAGTTTTAACACCAGACGAGCCTCTCATTGAGCATTGGGGGAAGGACGAGGCTGACCATGTGAGGGGCTGATGGAGAAACATGGCAGGGCCGATTCTGCTCTTCGTGGTGCCGGTATAAATCTGGAATAACTCCATGGTGTCACTGGAAAGGTCCCAGATGTGCACTGGTGTCACTGAGAACTGGCTCCAGCCCTCCGCCTGTCGGAGGCCCAACTCAAGCCCTGTGTCTGGAATCAGAGAGCTCTGTTTCTAGAATGGGATCCGCTCTCCAGCAGTGGTACATGGGCCCCAGGGGGCTAAGACCCATCACTGCAGTAGGTGACAGGCAACATCTAGCAGTGAGGACAGAGAAAGCAAGAAAAAAGGTACCAATGTGGATTTTTTTCCTTAAAAGGCCGGATCCTGCGTTGAGCTGAGCTCCCTCCAATCCCATTGACTTTAGTGGAAATCGAGGGTATTCTGTACCTCCCAGGAAGTGTCCATTGCTAGACCTGGTCCCACATGTCGTGTGCTAACGGTCCAAACCATTTGCTATGGAAATCAATGGGAGTGTTTGTGATGGCTTCAGTAGGTGCTGGATCAGGAGGGGCCGAGTGAAATGAACATGGCAGGAAGGTTGTAAAATGCCCCCTACCTTCGGAGAGTACCAGAGTGAAGGGAAAGAATTTAGCAAACCCTTGACCTGGTCTGGGTAGTGCAAGGATTTGCTTTCCTGCGGAAATGCGCAACGCTCAATGCTGAAAAACAGGTGGCGCTGCATAAGGGATCGTTAAGAACTGGGGTAAAACGGACAGATGTACTTTGGAAATTCAGCTTAATCCCTTTGGACTCGTATCTTTGCTGTGACCTGCAATTCACCTTTCAAAGGAGATAACGATGCTTAAATATTTATAGGCAAAGGCTACAGAATATGCTTCTAATTCATTCTTCTGCCACATGCATTTCCATGTTCATGTCCTAGCTGATCATGTAATGCGCTGTTGTCTGCTTTAATCTGCTGCTCTCTCCCCTTCGAGTGCATGGGGAAATATTGTTTATTCGCTCCATTTTAATCTGGCTAAAGCTATGAAAAGGGAAATCAAGTCAGCTGGGAAACCCAGGATCTGCTTTCTAACTAGATATCTAGGTCATGCTTATCCCCATGGCCTCTGGCTCTAAGGGAGTGAGTTATTTGCAATTGGATGTAATCCCCATTTTTCAGAGACGTGTAGAGAGCGTCTGAGAGGTTGAGGAGCCATAATCAATCACCTGCTCAAAAGGATTGTGATTGTACAATGATCTCAGAGCTGCAGCCATGGGCCAGCCTGGCAAAGCTAAGTGTGCCTCTGGGGAGTGTATAGCTTCTCTTGAAGCATTCGGCATTGGCCACTGCTGGAGATGGACTCCGAGTCCTAAATGAGCTGGGCTGTTAGTCAGTTCCCACCTTCTGAAAAAGGAGGCCGGGGCTGCTAGACTAGGCGTTCTGATTCCAGACCAGATTTGCAAGTGTCCAACTCCCACCAAGGAGGCTGAATTTTCAGAAGAGCTCAGCTCCCCGTTGGGCACTTAAATAAGGGCTGGGTTTGCCGAAGGGTATGTCTACACTGCAGTAAAAGACCGCACCTGGGCCAGGTCATTTGACTCGGCTGTGGGGCTATAAAATTGCAGTGTAGATGTCTGGGCTCCGGAACCTTCCCTCCTCGGAGGGTATCAGAGTCCAGGCTCCAGCCCGAGCCTGAACATCTATACTGCGGTTTTATAGCCTGAGCCTGAGGCCTGGTCTACACTACAGAGTTAGGTCGATGCAAGTCAGATACGATACGTCGACCTCACTATGGAAGTGTCTACGCTAAAATGTCACTCCCGCCGACGTAACTGCCCCGCTACGCTGACTTCATTGACTCTACGGCGCTCGTGGAGGTGGAGTGAAGTCGACGCAGTGTCAGTGGAGACCCGGCATTGTATCCATCGACTGTTACTGACTTTCAGGAGCTGTCCCACAATGCCCCGCAGGACAGTCCAATCCAGACAAGCGCTCCTGTGTAGACATGGCCTGAGTCAGCTGCCCTGGGCCAGTTGTGGTTCTCTTACTGCAGTGTAAACGGATCCTCTGTGTTCAGCATTCGGTGCCTCCCAGGGTGACTCTCATAGCCAGAGTCTCAAAAGAGCCTAGCACCGGGAGTGGTGGAAACCCTCTAAAAGTGTGTGGGGGGGGACCGGTGCCCAAACTGTGGCCCTGTCCCCCCCATGCCGCCCTTTCTCCCCAAGCCCTCGCACTTCCCCTTCCCCTTCCCCTGGCTCAAGCCCCCACCCTCACGCCACCCCTTTCCCCGCCCTTGTTTTTTTAAAAAGTGATGGGGCCATGCCCCCCGCCCCCGTTCCAGAGCCCCTGCCCAGCACCCAATGTGCAGATTTACTCACCCCAGCTAAGCCCCTATAAACCAATTTTCAATTGAGATCATGGGGGTGGCAGCAACATAAGGGCTGGTCTACACTTAAAATGCTGCAGCGCTTCAGTGAAGACGCTGCCTACTCCGGCGGGAGGGGTTCTCCGATGGTTCCCCGAGTTAATTCGCCTCCCCAAGAATTCTCCCACTGACCTAGTGCTGTCTACACCAGGGGTTCGGTCGGTTTAACTGTCACTTGGGTATGTGGATTTTTCACACCTGCCTATGGGTGACTCATGGGAGGGACACAAAGGGGGGGCACCAGCTAAAGGGGGGGCATGTGACCCCCCCCCATGTGACTCCTCCCTGCCTCCAGCCTGGGCCCCCGTGCTCTCCCCATCCCATTTACCTGTGGAGGAACACTCTGTCCTCCGGCTGTGCTGGATACCAATTTCAGGCGAAAAGAGGGTGGCCAATGGGAGCTGCAGGGGCAGCGCCTGCGGACAGGGCAGCGCGCAGAGCCGCCTGGCTGTGCCTCCGCGTAGGAGCCGGAGAGGGGATATGCTGCTTCTCAGGAGCGGATTTACCATGAAACAAACCATGCGGTGGCACAGGGCCCCCAATGATGGGGGCCCCCAAAATGCAGGACAAATACCTGACAACCTGCCCCCCAGACCCAGCCGGCGGCATAGCAGGGCTCAGGCAAGCAGGCTGCCTGCATGCCATGGCCGGAGGCCCCATGCCGCTCCCAGAAGAAGCTGGCTGCTGGCACGTCTCTGCGCATCCCTGGGGGGCGGCGGGGGGTAGGAGTCTCCATGTGCTGCCCCTGCCCTGGGCAGCGCACAGAGACCCACTGCCCCCTCCCCCCAAGGGGCGTGCAAAGACGTGCCAGCAGCAGGGCTAAGACGGCTCCCTGCGCACTCTGCCTCCTTCCTTCCACACTGCTTCACTCCTGGCATGTCCCTGTGGCCCCTGTGTGTGTGTGTCTCCGCACGTTGCCCCCACTCCGAGTGCTGACTCCGCAGCTCCCATTGGCTGGGAAATGTGGCCAATGGGAGCTGTGGAGATGGCGCCTGGAGACCCCCTGGAGCCCCCCGCCTAGGAGCCGCTGCTGGAGGGGTGTGTGTGCCAGTCTCTTTGGGAGCCGCACAGTCTGAGGTAAGTGCCACCCCCGTTCCCCCCTCCCCACACCAACCCCCTGCCCCAGCCCAGAGCCTGCCCCCAGCACCCAAACTCCCTCCCAGAGCCTGCCCCCCACATCCCAACCCCCTGCCCCAGCCCAGAACCCGCACCCAGCATCCAAACTCCCTTCAAGAGCCTGACCCACGCACCCCCTCCCACACCTCAACCCCCTGCCCCAATCAAGGTACCTCACTTTATTTTCATTTACTTATAATATAGGAGGAGGATGAAGAAAAAAAGAATGAGAAACAGGGATGGGGGAGATAAGAGAGAATGTTCTTTTTCTTGGCTCAGTCCCGAGGGGGGGCCCCTGAAAATGAAGCTGCACACAGGGCCCCACTACCTCTAAATCTGCCACTGCTGCTCTTTCCGGGAACTGCTTGAGGTAAGTGCCACCGGAAGTCTGCACCCCTGACCCCCCTCCTGCACCCCAACCCCCAGCCCTAATCCCCCTCCTGGCCTCCGAACCCCTCCGTTCCAGCCCAGAGCACCCTCCTTCACCCTGGCCCCAAACCAGAGCCCTCACCCCCAGCTGGAGCCCTCACACCCCTCTGCTCCCGCCCCAGTCCTGATCCCCCTCCCACCTTCCAACCCCCTCGGTCCCAGGCCGGAGCACCCTCCTACACCCCAAACTCCTCAGTCCCAGCCCCACCCCAGAGTCTGCACTCCCAGCCGGAGCCCTCACACCCCCCTGCACCCAACCCCCAGTTTGGAGACCCCTCCCGCACTTCGAACTCATCAACTCCAGCCCGGAGCCCTCTCCTGCACCCCAAACTCCTCATCCCCAGCCCCACACCCGAGCCTGCACCTCCCAGCCAGAGCTCTCACCCCCCTGCACCCTAGCCCCCTGCCCCAGTCCAGAGTCCCCTTCCGCACCCCAAACCTCTCATCCCTGTCCCCACTCCAGAGCCTGCACCCCCAGCCAGAACCCTCCCTTTCTCTCACATCCCAACCCATTACCTCAGCCCGGAGCCCCCTCCCACACCCTGACCTCCTCATTTCTGGCCTCACCCCAGAGCCTGCACCCTCAGCCGGAGCCCTCACCCCCTCCTGCACCCCAACCTCCTGAGCCAGCCAGTGAAAATGAGCGAGTGAGGGTGGGGAGAGCGAGCGACGGGGGGGGGAGGGGGATGGTGTGGACGGGGGGGGCAGGACCTCGGGGAAGGGGTGGGGCAGGGGCAGGGCAAGGGTGTTTTGTTTTGTGTGAGTAGAAGGTTGGCAACCCATAGGCAGGGCGAGTGGCTTCATCCCTGGGACCTTCACCCAGGTCACACAGCCCTGCAGCATCCGGGGCCTGACAACAGTTCTCGCTGTCCCAGGAATGTCTCCCCATTGACCACCACCTTCCGCTCCCACTGGAGGTCTGAGGGGCCTGCGCCCAGGAGAGTCCACACAGACATATATGCTGGGGCCGGGAGTGGGAGCCAGTCTGCCACCCCGCCCATCTGGCTAAATGGCTCTATGGCCTTGGGACCTAGGAAGGGGGCTAACGCCAGAGCCTTTCCGCAGGGTCAGCCTGGCTCCAATTGCCAGCCTTGCCAAAGGCCGCGAGACAGGCACCTCTATCTCCCCTTCCTTAACCTGGGGCAGCAATTTAGTGTCGAGGTTCCCTGTGGAATTGGCACCCCGGGGTCCATCTGCACTCACCCCTGGACGGGTCCCTCTGCCTCTCAGCTCCGCCATGCTGCCACTGTCTCTCCTGCTGTTCTGCCTTATGCCTTTCCTGTCTGTCACAGTCCTCTGACTCCTTCAGTCTCAGTCCCAATTCCATCCGTCTCAGATGCACCGACGGGGAACCCGGTGGAGACCCTCTGCTGGTTGGGGATGTGGGTCTCGGGGACGCCTGGCTGCTCCCAGCCTCTCTTGCGGCCCCAGCTGAGTCAGGAACTGGTGCGGGCCCTGGGGCTGCCTGGCTGCTCCCAGCATCTCTCGCGACCCCTGTTGGGTCAGGAACTGGTTCCTTAGAGCGATCCTCCTCTTCCAACTGAGCAATTAGCTGTGCCTTGGTGAGCTCTCCAATGTGCAGCCCTCTCTGTCTGCACAGCTCTACAATGTCCTTCTTACGGAGATGGTTAAAGGCCATCTCCACGCTGTTCCCAAGTGGCCACGGACTCACAGGCCTGTGCTCTCTCCATTCCCCATGGTCCCTGGGAGGAACCCCTTCAGTGTGACAGTCCTTCTCAGGAGTCACAAGCCGTCTCGGGGGTTAAGCCGCAGGCTCCTCCGCTTCACCTCCTGGAACTGCACCTCTCTGAGCCTTCAGCACACCTGTCTCTCTCTAGTTCCCCTTCGATTTGCTGCTCCCCAGTCACTTACTGCAGGATGTTCCGTCCACAGGGTGCAGTTGATCCCAATCCTGCCACCAGTTGTGACGGAGTCACAGGTCTGATGCTCTGGAACTGCTCTGTATGAAGCCAGCCAGGACTCTGGAGTGGTATGACTCCCCTCAGGGCACACTGTCCAGGGAAAACAGCCTCCTCGGCTACGGTCTTCCTGGTCTGACCTCGGAGCATTCAGCATCCCTATTCACACTGTACACTTCCCACCTGGATGGGACCCCTGGGGAAGCCAGAGGGCCCTGCACCCCAACTCCGCAGTCAGCCGTGACTCTCAGCCAGCGTTGTAAGACAGGAGGTTTATTAGTCCACAGGAACTCAGCATAGAACAGATCTTGTTAGCACAGAAATCGGTGACTTTCATCAAAGTCCATTTTGGGAGGACCCCAGGCTGGACGCCCTGGACTCCCCCATCTTAGTCCCAAACAGGAGACAGCCCAGCTTCCAGCGACCTGACCTCCGACCCGCCTGCTGCCCGTCCTTCGGTCTTTGTCTCACTTCCTGGGCAAAGTGTCGCCCGGTCGCATCCCCCCCACTTCTTTGGTTACAAAGGGCATCAGCCATCGCTTACGTGCAGGCAGCTGGAGCCTCCTCACCTGCCCCGAGGGTCTCAGCAAAAGTCACACACCCTTATTCCCACCACCTAGGCATTGGTGCAATACACAGGGAAACTGAGGCACACACAGCATTCATGCAAAACAGTAAGACTCACATACAACATAACAAGGGAAAACTGGCTTCTCAACATGGTCTTACCATAGGCGAGTCACTTCATCCCTCTGTGTCTGTTTCCTCATCCGTCGAATGGGAGTAATGACACTATTGTAAGGCGCTTGGAGATCTACAGCTGGAAAGCGCTGTATGGGCTTGATGCGGTGCCCACTGAAATCCATGAAAGTCCTTCCACTAACTTCAGTGGAGTCAGAGCAGGCCCTGTGATTTTTGCTCTGTTCCTGTAATAAGTTCTCAATTTCATCTTTAATTAAATGGAGAGGTTAGCAAAGCTTTTGTTTCCCCTGTATTAGATGCGCCTTCCTCTAAACAGGAACCTAACAGCGACTTTCAAAATCTGTAACCATCTGCAAAAAAATAACATCATTCAATCTTCTGACTGCTCTGGGAAATCAGCTATGAAATAATACATATATTTGCAGGGCAAAATCTCTCTGGTCCCTAATGCCTCCAGATTAATTGTACTGATCCCCTGTAATCAAGAGACGCTGATGAGCTACTTCATTTGACCTATGATGGTTCATTGCTTATGAAAGGCCATGTATGAAGAAAAAGTCTTTACATAACTTTAATCATATGGTTAAGACGAGGACTAAGCCGTCTAGAAACATGTTGATCTTTCCTGCAGATGCTGCCTATGAATTTTGACTCGATTAAATAACATGGGAGCATAATCATTCGTTCCCAATGACGAATATTCCTCTTTAGGAGGTGGAGGGGAAATCAGGCTCCTTGACTGGCCACCCAGTCTGGTCCAGGTCCAGAGGTTGCTGGTGGGTGAAGGTCATAGAGAGAGGATGTTCAGTTTGCGTTGGATCAGAGCACAGAAGTTCACATGCTTAATATCTACACACATCTCTCAATGCCAGGCCAGAGCTTCCGCATGGGAGACATGTGTGGTCCAGTGAAGAGGTTACTGAACGGGGTGGCAGGAGGATGATCACATGACACACCACGTTTAGGACAACCAAAAGGGAGTGCATCATGGGAAATATTGTCTAGCCATGGAGCTTAACCCCCTTGAGGAGAATGGGGGCATGAAGCCCTAATGAGATATTGTGGCAGCTCAGGCAAACAGATTAACAGCGACCTGCCCCAAAATGAAATATGAGGTTGGCATTTTCCTGATGGAAGATCAAAAAATGTCAGCAAAGTTGCATTTTCAGTGGAAAAAACACTGCTCGACATTTGTCAGCCAACGCTAGCACTGAATGCTGATCTCTCCCTTCTTAGTTCATGGATAACAACTGACCTGCTCCCTTTCAAGTGAGTCCCTGGTGCTGGTCCGTGCTTATCACTGTGGCATTAAGGAAGCACTGAATAGAGGTGTCTGTTTCTAAGCATTCTCCTGCCACTTAGTCCTGATCTGAAGTGCTAATCATCTGTTTACAACATCAGCATCATTTGCTCTGGCAGAACCCCACCGGGATTAACAAAGGGCCAAGCAGAAGGGTTCAGGTGCACTGGTAAGAAATACAGGGCCCGATTCTCTTGTCATTTGTAGCTGCAGGAAGGTACATTGAGTTTGGTAGGGAGACTTCCACTCTACACCAGTGTGAGCGGAGACTTGGGCCCAAGATCTTATTTCCATATAAATCCAAGCCCGCTTACTGGAAAAGGAAAGGAAACACAGACAAGTGGCACGAAGAATTGCTATTGATAAACAGATGTTCCAAAGCTTTTGTCAGGGTTCCTTCCCCACTCTGAACTTTAGGGTACAGATGTGGGGACCCGCATGAAAGCCCCCTAAGCTTATTGCTACCAGTTTAGGTTAGAACCTGGTACACTGCCACCACCAAGTGATTTAACAAGAAACAGGGAAAGGACCACGTTGAGTTCCTCTTCCCCCAAAATATCCCCCCAAGCCCTTACATCCCCTTTCCTGGGGAGGCTTAAGAATAATATCCTCACCAATTGGTTACAAAGTGATCAAAGACCAAACCCCCTGGGTCTTTGGACAATGGAAAAATCAGTCAGGTTCTTAAAAGAAGGATTTTATTAAAAAGAAAATGTAAAAATCACCTCTGTAAAATCAGGATGGAAAATAACTTTACAGGGTAATCAGATTCAAAGAGCCCAGAGGAACCCCCTCTAGACTTAGTTTCAAAGTTACAACAAAACAGGGATACCTCTCTCTAGCAAAGGTAAAATTCACAAGTTGAGAAAACAAAGATAAACTAATACGCCTTGCCTGGCTGTTACTTACAAGTTTGAAATATGAGAGACTTGTTCAGAAAGATTTGGAGAACATGGGTTGATGTCCAGTCCCTCTTAGTCCCAAGAGCGAACAACCCCCAAAACAAAGAGCACAAACAAAAGCCTTCCTCTCCCCTCCCCACCCCAAGATTTGAAAGTTTCTTGTCCCCTTATTGGTCCTTTGGGTCAGGTGTCAGCCAGGTTACCCGAGCTTCTTAACCCTTTACAGGTAAAAGGATTTTGGTGCCTCTGGCCAGGAGGGATTTTATAGTATTGTATACAGGAGAGTTGTTACCCTTCCTTTTATAGTTATGACAGCTTTCCATCTGGTGCCAGCTGCTCTTTCACGCTTTGGACAGTTTATCTCCCAGCATTTCATGACCAATTTCCTTTCCATGGACCTCTCATCTTTTTCAGTTTGATTCCTGTTGCTGGCACCCTCGAGGTTGCAAACAGAGGGGACATTGTGGTGCCTGCTGGAATGTCTCTTCTAGGGTTATTGCATTTAATCTGGAAGAGCTCCTCACTTCCTCCATGTTCTCGTCCTTTTCCCTCCCTGCGTTGCTGGGTCAGAACCCGTGCCATTCGACCAGGGCACACGGGATCTAGGAAGTGTCACAGTGGGAACACAAGCGATCACCGTGCACAGATTGCTAATTTGGAGACAAAGAGGAAGTCCTTTGCTGTGTGTGGAACCCGGAAACCCCAAGGATGCTTGTTAGAATGGGTGGATTAAATGCTTGTATTGACACCAGTAATGGGGCCTGGCAGTTGTATTTTCCATGGATGTCACTCAGCTGTAGAGCTCATTACTTTTAGACACCCTTTACCTCATCAATCTATTGGAGCAGGTCCTCGACCTCTGTCACTTGTCCATCGACTTCAATGGGCTCTGCTTCTCTCCTAGCCTGGGAGCGTTCTGAATGCCCATGATGGGTTTTCCCTTGAGGAGGAGGTGGCAGGTTCGCATCAGTAGCGGCTGGAGAAGATGTCTAGAATCAATATGAAAGGATGAGGGACTAGGACTGTCCAAAGGGCTAGGACAGGGGTTCTCAACCTTTTCCCTTCTGAGCCCCTGCCCCCCATGCTATAAAAACTCCACGGCCCACCTGTGCCACAACAACTGTTTTCTACATATCAAAGCCATGGCCGACGGTAAGGGATAGCAATCCGGGCAACTGCCCAGGGCCCCATGCCACAGGGCATCCCACGAAGCTAAGTTGCTCAGGCTTCTGCTTCAGCCCCAAGGGATGGGCTCAGGGCCCCGGGCTTCAGCCCCGCTTAGCAGGGCTTAGGCTTTCTGACTGGAACCCCAATGAGTTTAACACTGGTCGGGCTTGGTGGACCCTTGAAACCTGCTCATGGCCCCCAAGGAGGCCACTGGGCTAGGAGGCCCCAGGTGGGTCAGATCAGATCAAAACAGATTCACTAGTTAATGTAGCAGACCTGGGGGGCTGAGACGGGTGATTGAAACAACCTAGGAAAGCAAGACATTTCTTTCTGGGGAACCTAAACTTTTGCTTGTCGCTGAATCTGAGCCACGTCACGCAGGGTAAAATAAAATGAAAGTCACACTAAGTAAGATTAAAAGGATCTGAGGTCTTGTAACAGGGTAGCAGGACCTGGTGCTAGACAGTCCTGTTCAGAGCTAGAGACCTGCTAAGATCAGGTAGTTGGGCCTGGCAGACAGGATCACCAGGCCCAGCTGGGAAGGGGTCAGGTGGTTCCTATAAAGGGCTGAGAGAGCTCTGCTGAACAGCTGCCTGGAAGAAGCTGGTTCCTGTGGCAGGCTCCAGGTTCCCATGGGGAAAGGCCTCTGGAACCTGCAGCCTGCGTTGGTCAGAGGAATTAGCTGTGACTTGGTGTTACTCTGTGAGTTTTATGTCTAAAGCATGAAATTGCCCTGAAGAGGGGCTTGAGCAGGCTGTGGGTGTGGAGCTATTCCTCCAGGGCTGGGAAGACAGGCCAGCAGCCCTACAGGTTTGCACCTCCTCTTTAAGACCAGAGCTCCGTCACTAAAGCCTTGGATGTGTGAGCGGACAGGGCAGAGGGCTCTGCCTGCCTGGAGGAGGTTGCAGATCAGGGCCTAACTGGCTGGTGCTAGGAGGAGTCTTGTCCTAGGAACAGTTATTTCCTACTTGTCCATGGCAGCATTTCTTGCACCATCCTCTGAAGCAGCGTCTGCTGCCTCGTTGGAAACTGGAGTCTGGGCTAGTGCCTTTCTATAGTGCCTTCCATCAAAGGATCTCAAGGCACGTGACAAGTGGTCACTGATGAAGCTACCCCATGCTCCCGCTAATATAATCATACTTGGTGATTACATGATGCTTTGCCTCTCTACAGCAGCCTTATGGAGGGGGGAGGGATAGCGATAGCTCAGGGTTGTGAGTTCAATTCTTGAGGGGGCCACTTAGGGATCTGGGGCAAAAATTGGGGATTGGTCCTGCTTTGAGCAAGGGATTGGACTAGATAACCTCCTGAGGTCCCTTCTAACCCTGATATTCTATGATTATTGCCATAGTGTCTGAGGTACATGTCAGATCTATTTTACACATGTGAAAACTGAGGCACAGCAAGGCTAAGTGATTTGCCCAGGGTCAGGGCAGGAAGGCCCCAGTCTTGCAGCAAACTCCACCCTGACTTCAATGAGGTATACCGCTCAGAGGTGTGCCAGAGTCCTGGTCCCCAGTTCTGTGCTCTTACCCCCCTGAACTCCACTGCCCCCCTCTGTTCAGGGAAGGATGCATCTATTTGTTCAGTAAAGCTTTTTATTCAGAAAAATAAAAACAAAACACCTCAAAAATGAGAGGATTACAGTAAAAATCTCAGCTAAGGAGGTGGATAAGCATAAGGATCACATTGCATACAACACAGCATGTGCCAGAAATGATTGAATTAAAAAACAATAATAAACGGAAAGAATTAAATTAATTTGAAAATAAAAGAAGCCCAGCAAAGAAAATTGGCAAAGAAGATCAATGAATTGTATGGGAGGTTGCTGAGAGAACACGCGTGTTCCCAACATGGATAACAGGTGAGGTCCATGGGTCTTGCTAGTTCATTAATATTCTGCAGTAATACATTCTGGATTATAATAAATAAAAAGAAAGTGTAAAAATATATCTGGGAAATTGAAATCCCCATCTGTGTGTACTGGCCTTTTCACAAATCTCCCTTCTCTGCAAAACATCTCCCAATCTCAACGGGCTTCCCTTCTTCTTCAAGAGGTCTAGCTACCTCTAGTGACATCTAGGGATCAAACTGGGATGGTAGATACAGAGTAGGTCCCGGCACACTGCAAAGCAAACAGATCCTTGCCTCTTGCAGCGCTGACTTCCCGTTCCACTTCTTCCTTAAGCTCTGGCTTCACTTCAGACTGGTGGTTATGTATAAATAGGAAGCTATCCTCCTTGTGCAAAATTGTTGGATGGTCCTTACTACAAACCTTGATTGGAAAGACGAACCTGTGAGTTACAAGCGGGCCACTGTTATGAGTCAAGGCACCTTAAGGTACTGCTGTCCTTTTAAACAGATCAAGAAAAGCAACTGATACAAGTGGGTGTTTGTTTTGAACCGTTCCAGTTCATCTCTCCTCAGTGTCTGGGGAGTCTAGTTGAAGCTGAAAGGTTGCTCTGTTCTGATGCTATTCAGCAGGAGTGGTACATTTTTTGTTTTGCTGGCCTGTTTACGAAAGCTCCTTCTCTGGATCTCGTCCCAACCCATTTCCCCTCTCACTCTCAAATGCTGTCCTACTGTTCTCTCATTTGCAGGTTGCACTGGCCAATACGGCTTTACAGAGCCAAGATGTCACATAGAAAACTGTGAGCATTTGACTACTGCAGGCATCAGTTTTAAAAGTTCTATTTTATTTTTATTCCTAGGAGTATTTGCAAGAAAACAGGATCTTTTGTTCTCTCAAAAATTCATCTGCTCACATTACCAGATCCCCCTCTGAAGTCACACTTTTCTGGAGAGCTGACGACAATTGCCAAAACAGAGTTAATGAATGTCCAGTCAGCTTCCAAAGAGTTTTGGGCTGGGCCATGGTCATGCTCCTTACTACTGGTTATTCTTGAACTTTTGCATGGGTTTTTGTTGGCATGGATGTTTGAGGAATTTCTAGTCCTTATTTGCATAGTTGCCTGCAAACACCATAGGCTATTTCATTTGTTGTTCTCCTGTTTGAGAAGCTAATCGTCCAGTCGGGGATAGAAACAATGCCATGTGATTTAGGTGACCAATCACACATCACCGAATGTATAGTTCCCAAACTCACCATGACTTACATTTGTTCATATAAATTGGGGCACACTTGCAAGCTACTGACTGAGTGTCAGAAAACAGGATCAGTTTGAAAACAAGACATCGAATAAAGGGTTGCATTTGCTGGATAACTTATTCGAAGTGCCGTGTAGCTCAGGAGCTAGGACTCAGGTGTAGTAAAGATGGGATTGTTCACTGAGGTCAGTGTTGTTCTCTAGCTCGCAGACTGAGAAACACAGTAGAGCTGGCCAAAAAATATGGAACAAAGAATATGCTGGACCAAAAAAAATTACCTTTTAGGGAATCCCCCTCCCCCCCAAATATTGGTAAACAGCTTGATTTTTCAACATTGTTCCTTTTTTTTCAATGATTTTTTTCCATGTATTCGTTTTTGTTTACCCTTTACGTGTTCAGCACCAATTTTGATTGCCTGAGTTAATCACAGGTGGAGTTTTTCCTAAACCAAACATTTTCTATTTTCACGTTCTAAAAATTTTTTGGGGGGGTGGGAGGGAGTCAATTAAAAAAAGGTTGGAGGAAATTTCCAAAACCGAGAAAATTAGTCAGTTTTGGAAAAAAAGCAAAACAAAAGAGTTAAAGTTTTGCCATTTTTGTTTGGGTCAGCTCTGGACCCCAATTTGTACTGCTCAGTTTTATCCCACAGGGTGTGCCTACGTCCTGGTCTGGATTCTGCAATATGGGAATGGATTGCTGAGTGGGGGGCCGAGAAGAGCAGCATGAGCTAAATAATGATGGAGGGCACAAGAAGTCTAGGACTATCGGAATGCCGTGCACGCCACGGAGGGAGAGGAAATGATTAAGGCCCTTAAACGTGCTGAACTTGAAGCATACAAACAATCCTGTTGAAGTCGATGGGCATATCTATGTGCTAAAAGTTATGCATGTGTAAAAGTGTTTGCAGGATCAGAGCCTAAATCATTCCTCTCCCTCTTTGGTGTCCACAGCATTCAGATAGTCATAGACTTATTAAACCCTCCATCACTGTTTAGTTAATGCTGCTCCTCTTGGCACTCCCTGCAAGCAGCGATGCACTTCCATATTGCATGATCCAGCCCAGGATTTCAGCAGACCCTGTGCAGTAAAACACTGGGCCTCATTCTTGGTGTGATATTCAGGGCAATGGAAGGAATCTAAGAAAGGGAGCATTTAAGATGAATATCAGGGGAACTTTCTCAATAGCTATTAGGCTGTGGAACAGTCTCCCCAGGGAAATCGGGGCAGCCGTTTTCCTTTGGGACATTTAAAAACTGGACTGGACAAAAGTAGGGTGACCAGACAGCAAATGTGAAAAATCGGAACAGGGGGCGGGGCATAATAGGAGCGTATATAAGAAAAAGACCCCAAAATTGGGACTGTCCCTATAAAATGGGGACATCTGGTCACCCTAGACAAAAGTTGGGAATCCTGCATTGGAAGGGAAATGACCGAATGAGGCTTTTCCACCTCGAACTCCCATGCGTCTCTGTTGTCGCAAATGGAGCGTGCTGACGTCAAGAAGGGAGGCCCCAGGAGGGATCCGTGAACTCTTCGGGCACGTCTCCGCTGCAGCAAGGAGTCTGGGGCGCCTTGGGCTGGCACGCTCAAACACAGCCCAGTGGATGTTGTGGCCCCGGGTGGAGGCTCAGGCTAGGAAGGGTGGGTCTCAGATCGCGTGGCTCGCCTGAGCCTCTGCCGGTGCCATAATGGCCACACAGCTATTATGTAGCATGCTAGCGTGAGCCCTGCTAACCCAAGGCCATCTCCCCGGGCTAGGCGGCTCGCTCCCTGCCGCAGTGGAGACGTACCCTGGAGGAACCAAGCTCCCGTCTATAATGCAAAGCCTGACTCTGCTGGGGAAGAGGAGAGAGAGCAGAAGGCAGCAGGTATGGATGAAATGGTGCTTACTTTCATTCCAAACCAAGGCCGAGCCCTGCCATCCTCCCGGCCGCCCGGGGGCAGATGGGATGGATGGAGCTGCAGTGCTGAGCCGTCCCTACAGCTGCCATTGCTCTCTTCATCCCCGAGCCTCCATGTGACTGGAGCTCAGTGGCTTTTCATGGGGTTGCACAGGGCGGAGTCAGGAGAGAGCCACGTTACATAGCAATCCCAGCAGCTTTAACCCAGGGGAGCTGGGAACCCATAGCCGTATAAGGCCTTAGCGAGACTTACAGCCAGCGAGCAAGGAGTGAAGGGGAAGAGGTAGACAACCCGCCCTGCAAATGCCCTGGGACCGGCAGGCTTGGGACACAAGTTCTCCTGGATCACACTGTTGGGAAGCCATGGGAGTTACAGGTTCTCAGGATCATGGCCCACGTTTTCCTCTCATATGGATTTTCTACAGAGGGGGAAGGGCCTCAGGCCAGGGCAATGCTATGGTTAAGAATTTAAACGCAAACCAGAGAGGATAGTCAAAGTTATAGTTTCTTCCTAATGTCATCCCCTTGTCTACATATCATACTCTGGGCTCCTGGACACTGAACTGCTGGAATATACAGACACAAGAGTGCGGGAGAAATGCTTCATGTGGGAATCCCGGACCAGCTTCTCAGCTGATGCAAGTTGGGGTACTTCCAGTGACTTCAGCTGAGCTCTGCCCATGTGCAGCAGCTGAGGAGCTGACAGCAAAACCGGAGCTAGCTTGGGTGTGATTTCCCGCTCCGTTCCTCCAGTTTTACACCACTGGAATCAGCAGATTTAAACCGGAATAACGTAGCCGTGAATCAGGCAACCTGCGTATTTCAACCCTCAACCAGAATGGTGCTTTTGCAGTGAATGTCCTGTATTGAAACAATAAAACTGGTGATCGCATAGCGAAATAAAACCGTATGTGAGCGTATTTTAAAGCGTGATCATCAAAAAAGATCAGACTTTGAAGTAAACACTATGGCCCAGATCCTCAAAGGTATTTAGGCATCTAACTCCCTGTGGATGCCAATGGGAATTAGGCACCTAAATACCTTTGAGGATCTGGACCTATCTCTGTTTCAAGCAGGTGCTCTCTTTCTAGGTACATTGGCCCTGATCCAGCTAACCCTTCCATACAAATGGATGTCTGCATCCCATGGGGAGCCTATTGACTTCAACGGGGCTCTGCATGGGTCCACCGGTCCATCCACATGGAGGCCTGTGATGATGTCTGCCTCTCTTACTGTTGTATGGAATGATGACTGGTGACGTTTTACACTGCAGTGAATCGCTGATGCTCTCCCATGGACCACCAGCAACCCAGGTCAGCTGGCTTAATATTGCTATTTGGTGCTGCTGAGTGCTAAGATACTGATCTACGGAAGAGTCAGGGTTGCCAACTCTTGGGATATTTGGTGCTTTTCCTTAAAGCCCCAGCTCCAGGAGTCACGTGAAGACATCCAAAATCACAGATTTCATTGGAAAAAGTAAGTTTCTAGCCCATGAAAACGTGACCCCCAACGGCTTATAAAAAGAACCCCACACGTATTATTTTTTCTCAAATCTCATGACATTTTAGCCAATCTCATGACTGGAGGGGGCAGCTTGATCCGGGATTCTTTGAACGCTAGGGGTTGGCAGCACCAGGGCCCTTACTCCTGCATTGCCTCCGGAGGATCCCTTTACACACACGCACTGCTCCCTGCTGAGGGCGGTGTCATGGGACCTGCAAGACCGCATAGTCGTCTGTATTGACTTCTGTCTTGACCACGATGATGGGCCCGTTGTGCACGCCCGTCTCCGGCAGCCCGTCTGCATCCTGCTCCTCTGCCAAGTCTTTCCCCTCCCGCTTTCTCAGATGGTTCCTCTGGTGCCTTTTAAAATGCCCCAAGGTGGTGTAGCTCTGCCCACACTCAGAGCAGATGAAGGGGCCCCTCCGGGTGTGGGTGAGCTGGTGTTTCATGAGGTTGGCTTTCTGGGAGAAGCTTTTCCCGCACTCGGTGCATTTGAAAGGCACCTCTCCCGTGTGGATTCTCTGGTGGGTGATCAGGATCTCTTTCCGCTTGAAATCTTTTCCGCAGGTGTTGCATTTAAAGGGCCGGTCCTCCGCGTGGGAGGGCTGATGCAGGAGCAGCTGGGCCTTGTCAGGGAAGACCTGGCCGCACTTGCTGCACCTGTTGGGTTCGTACTTGGTGTGGACCCGCTGGTGGGTGATGAGGGCTATCTCCTTGCGGAAACCCCGGCCGCACACGTTGCAGGGGAAGGGCCACTCCTCACCTGGCTCGGCCTTGCCTGTGTCGTTCTCCCTACGCTTGGAGTATTTGTTGGGCTCCCGGGCGGCCTCGTGCTCCCTCATGTGGACTCTCTGGTGGGTGGTCAGGGCGATTTTCTGGGTGAAGGCCCTCCCACAGGCCGTGCACTTGAAGGGCCGCTCGCCGGTGTGGATCCGGCGGTGGACGATGAGCCGGGACTTGTCGATGAAGCCCTTGTGGCAGTCAGTGCAGCGGAAGGGGCGCTCCCCGGTGTGGATGCGCTGGTGCACCACCAGCTGGGCTTTCTGCGTGAAGCTCTTCCCACACTCGCCGCACTTGAAGGGCCTCTCGGTGGTGTGGAGCCGCTGGTGGCTGGCCAGGTTCTCCTTGGTGCCAAATCCTCTGCCGCACTGGGGGCATTTATGCTCCTTCCCCCCCGAAACCTCCCCATCCGGACGGCCTCTCTCATGGACTCGGTGATGCTTAATGAGGGCGATCTTCTGGCGGAAGCCCTTGCCGCAGGCGGCGCACTGGAAGGGCCGGTCGCCGGTGTGGATACGCCGGTGCACCGTCAGCCGGGACTTGTCGATGAAGCGCTTGCCGCAGTCGGCGCAGGGGTAGGGCTTCTCGCCGGTGTGGATGCGCTGGTGGGTGACCAGCTGGGTGCGCTGGGTGAAGCGCTTGCCGCAGTCACCGCAGACATACGGCCTCTCGCCTGTGTGGATCCGCTCGTGCTTGGTCAGCTCCCCCCTCTTGGTGAACTTCTTGCCGCAGACGTCACACCGGTGCGCCCGTTCCTCCGTGTGGGCCCGCTGGTGGTTGGCAAAGTTCCCTTTCTTGGTGAACATCTTGCCACACTGGGTGCAGGTATAGACCTGGCTCTTACAAGGCGCCGTCAGGTCCCCCGGATGGCTGCTGCCTTTGCCATTTTTGGCAGGCAGCCTCTCGTCTGCCGCCTCACCAGGGCTCCCCTCAGTGGCGGCCACGCTCCCATCTCCCTTCTCCCTCTCATGGATTCTCTGGTGCGCCATGAGGCCTACCTTCTGGCTAAAGCTTCTCCCACACTCAGGACACGTGTGGGGTCCCTCGCTCTGGTGCTGGCACCGCTGGTGCCTCAGCAGCTGCCCCTTGCTGCTGAAGCCGTCCCCGCACTCGACACAGACGTGGGCCTCCCCCCTGGCGTGGGTCTTCTGATGGCGGATCAGGTGGATCTTCTGCCGGAAGCGCTTCCCGCACTCGGCGCAATGGTAGGGTTCCTCCCCGGTGTGGATCCTCTGGTGGGTCACCAGGATCGACTTCTTCTTGAACTCCTTTCCACACGTGCCGCATCGGAATATCTTCTCCCCGTCCGGCGTCGACTCGGGAACGATGAGCTGCGAGGCGTTGCCAGTATAGGGCCCGCCATGCCGCCGCGCCCCCTCCCCGGTGTGGACCCTCTGGTGTTTAATGAGGGTGATCTTCTGGCGGAAACCCCTGGCGCACAACCCGCACTTGAAGGGGCGGTCACCTGTGTGGATACGGTGGTGGGCGACCAGCTGCGACTTGTCCACAAAGCTCTTCTGGCAGCTGCCGCACTTGTAGGGCTTCTCGCCAGTGTGGATCCTCCGGTGAACTATGAGCTGTGACTTCTGCGTGAAGCATTTCCCGCACTCGGAGCACTGGTAAGGTCGCTCCCCGGTGTGGATCCTCTGGTGCTCCTTCAGTTGCGATTTGGTGATGAACCTCTTCCCGCACTCCGTGCACGGGAAAGGCCTCTCCCCTGTGTGGGTCCTGAGGTGCTTGGTGAGGTCCACCTTCATCTTGAAGCTCTTCTCACAGTCGGTGCAAGAGTAGGGCTTTGCTTTCTGCAAGGATTCCTTCGGCACCAAGAGATCTCCCTGCTGGTTCACGCCTTCATGGCTGGCCTCCTCTGCCCTTCTGCTGGCTTGCTGGCTTGTTTGCTTTCCTGCTGTGACGGCACTTCCCTCCTGCTCCTTGTTCTCCACCAGCATCTCCTCCTTATGGGTCTTCTGATGCGTGGCTAGGACGCCCTTGTGATTAAAGCTGTCCCCGCAGATCGTGCAAGTGTACATCTTCTCCCGGGGTTGCTTGAGAAGAGTTTCCACTTCCACCTTAATAAGCGTCAGCTTCTCCATCGTCCAATTTCTCGGGGCTGAGCTGGCAGGAAGCTCACGCACAAGAAGAGCGATCATCTGGGGTCTTTCTTGCCATGTCCTCCAATTTTCTTGGCCTGCCGAGGCTCAGGGAAGCTTCTGAGCCTACAAAGGCGCTGATGCCAGTTTTCATGACTCCCCTTTGGGCAGTAATTCTTATTTCCCTTCATCTGCTGGGTTCAAAAATAAAAAGACAGTCAGGCTTTATTTCAAAGGCCAACGAGGAAGGAAAACTCCTATTTATAGCAAGATCCAATGGCTGGAAGTGGAACCTAGTCAAATTCAGATTGGAAATGAGACACATATTTAACAGTGAGGGTAATGAACTACTGGAATAATTTACCAAGGGTCATGGTGGATTCTCCATCACAGGTAATTGTTAAATCAAGACTGGATGTTTTTCTAAAAGCTCTGGTCTAGTTCACACAGGAATTCAGGGAAGTCCTATGGCCTGTGTTGTACCAGGGGGGCTGGGATGCAGGGTTTTGGGGGGGATGTTGGGAGCAGGTGGGGCTGGGGGCCGGGATGTAGGGTTTTCGGGGGATGTTGGGAGCAGGTGGGGCAGGTGGGGATGAAGGATTTTAGGGGGGGGTGTTGGAAGCAGGTGGGGCGGGGGGGTCGGGATGTAGGATTTCCGCTAGCTAGAGTATTGGGGGGATGTAGGGTTTTGGGGGGAAGCTGGGAGCTGGTGGGGCTGGGATGTAGGGTTTTGGGGGGGATGTTGGGAGCAGATGGGGCTAGGGAGGATGTAGGGTTTGGGGGGAATGTTGGGAGAAGGTGGGGCTGGGATGTAGGGTTTTGGGGGGACATTGGGAGCAGATGTAGCTATGGGGGATGTAGGGTTTTGGGGGGACATTGGGAGCAGATGGGGCTATGGGGGATGTAGGGTTTTGGGGGGATGTTGGGAGCAGGTGGGATGGGGGGATGTAGGGTTTTGGGGGGATGTTGAGAGCTGGTGGGGCTGGGATTTAGGGTTTTGGGGGGGATGTTGGGAGCAGATGGGGCTAGGGGGGATGTAGGGTTTGGGGGGGACATTGGGAGCAGATGGGGCTATGGGGGATGTAGGGTTTGGGCGGGGGGAAGTTGGGAGCAGGTGGGGCAGGGGGCTGGGATGTAGGGTTTTAGGTGTGGCAGGATGAATGTCAGGGCTGCTGGGATGTGGGGGCTGGTGGTCAGCTGTTGGGTACACGTGGAGTGTGTAGGGGCCTGTATATAGGTTGCGGTGCGAGGGGCCTTCGGGGGTCCGTGTGTGGGTTTGTTATGCATGGGGGGGCACTTTGCTGAATGCCCCCCGCCTCCCCCCCCCCCCCCCCCCCGGTGCAGGAGCTCAGCATGCTGCCCATGCTGCACCCTGCGGGCCTGGAGCAGAGGGCTGGTTTGCACCCAGTTCTTTAACCTGGGCCTGTGCTGAGTGTGGCGTTGCTATGGGAACAGCACACCTTCACAGGGGACAGTGTAGTCAGCCTTACGGCCGGTAGCGGAACTAGCCCCATTATGCTGTTTGGGTGACCGGGGGAAGAGTTGCCCATGCCCCCGTTGCTGCCGGCCCAGCTATCCAGGCTCCCGGGCAGTACGCAAGGGGGGCTGGTGTGGCCAGAGGATGTGCTGCTGGGCCCTCCCTGCCAGTCACTCTGGCTCTTGCACTGATGTAGCCTCCAGGGAACAGCTCTGCAGCTGCTCTCTGAGCTGGAGGTGCCCCTTCTCCCTGCCCCGCTCAGCCCTGGTCCTACGCATGCCTCTGTCGGTCTCGGGCAATGAAATCAGAGGTGTGATTGCAGCACACGTTGACGTGTCCAGGCTAGTGTTAACCTGGCCAGCTCTGGTCCCAGAGCCGCAGCAGCGCTGGCTTTGGCCTAGGCCAGACGCCTGAGGAATTACCCAGGGTTCCAGGCAGGCTTGTACGGCCATGCTGAAACCTGTGCGGGTGCAGCTTCCCTGCTATCGGTGCTTCCGCTAGCTAGAGCAAACTCATTTGGGTACGGCTACCTCTACACTACAGTAATTACTGCAGTGGCTGATGTTCACACTACCCTCCTGTCCGTGGCGCGCGTCCTCCCCTGGAATGTTTCCACCGACTGAAGAGGAGCAGCGTGGGGGACTGAGAGCCAGGGCTCTCAGCCCCATGCAGCTCCGCATGGGGAGCCCAGCTGCCGTCCGGGGCGTCTCACCTCCATGCTCCCAGGCTTCTCGCCTCCAGCAGGGAGATCTGTACCCGGAGTCTGTCTGGCTGCTGTGCTCCCGGCGGGGAGCAGGGAACCATGACCCCAGGGAGCTGCAGGGCTCCCAGTGGGGAGCAGGGAACCTGTGGGCAGTAGCCCAAGCCGGGAGGCTGGGTGGCAGCTCAGCTTGGAGCAGAGATCCCACAGCAGTCTGGCTGGGGAGCCGGGAGCCGCTTTCATGTCAATTTCACGGCTCGAAGGGATCCAACAGCTGATGTAAGGAACGTAATGTCTACACTAACTACACCGACATAAGCCTTACGCCTCTCGTCGAGGTGGTTCTATTGTGTCATCACAGTGGGGGAGTTACACTAGCAGGAGGAGCACGGCAGTGTGTACACCTCCAGTGTTTTGTCGGCAAAAGCGGACTTTTGTCGAGAAAACTGTGTAGTGTAGACAAGGCCTATGTCTCCGTGTGCAGCGATCGCACCTCTGAGGCAGTGTAGACGTATCTGTGCTTGCTCAGGGGGACAGGGCAGCAGCACCGATTCATGGGAAGGATTACAGGATCCTGCCACTCACTCACTCTGGTTATAGTTCGTTACGTGTTCTGCTAAGGTGCCCTTCAGCCTGGTATTTGAGTGGAAAGTTTGCAGAATACTTCACAGGCCCCCAGCTCTCAGCAGCTGCTCCTGGCAGTGGCAAATGGCAGGAATCCTGCCTATCTCAAGATCCCAGTGGAATCCCATATGGTCTTATCCCAGGTGTGAAATTAAAACCCGGAGTATTAGCTCAGAGCCCCCGCCCTGTTTGTTTCACAGCCCCACCAACACCATGGGGTGCCTGTTTAGTTTTTAGTAAATGTATCAGAAAGAGGCGAAAGTCTGAAAGTCTCCAGCACCAGAGCACGGTTGGGCCCAGCTACCATTACTACCCTTCTGCGGCAGAAGTGAAGCTGACAGCTACATCTCTGGTGCTCTGTGGCCTGGCACCTGAGCTACTCAAGCAAGCTGTGGGAAGCTGAGAACTTGCTCCCTCGGTAGTCTGGGGGGGCCCTCCTCCCTCCTGGCAGATGGATGGGGTATATGTCTGGCTCAGAATGATCTGACATCCCTGGCTAAAGGCTTGATGTAAAAGATGGAGCCCGCATGGGTCATCACCTGCTTTGGTGCTAAAAGCATGGGCCTGTACTACTTGAGCTGAAGGAGTAACCCCATTCACTGGCAGTAGTAGGCTTTTATCCTCATAGGTGGACCAGCTGGTACTACAGGGGGATCCGCACATGCTGAACCAGGGGGGCAAACAGGGACCACATCCTGGAATGAGTTCCTGCCCCCAGTAGGGCTTCCAGAGGCAAAAACCCGGTCAGACCTTGCGGGAGCCACTCCAGTCCTAGAGAGAGACAAGGCCCCTACGTGGCCACTCCCCACCCCTCTCCTGATTATTGAAACCTCCTGCCAAGCAAAAAGAGCCCTGATCCCTTCCCGCTGCCAATGCTTCCTCTGTCTCTGCTCTAGAGCTCTTCTTCCCTAAGCACTGAACTGTCTTGCTGCCTGTTTAATCACTGTGAGTAGATAAACCCAGTACCATGCGGTCATAGGCGCAGGAACTAGCGGTGCGGGGGGCGCTGCAGCACTCTGGGGTCCTGGCCCCACGCCCGGGGTCCTGGCTGCCGGCCCTGCACCTGGGGCTGCACTCTTTGGCCCCGCGCCTTGGGCTCCATGCCTGCCCCCAGCTGTGACCCCAGCCTTGGCCCCCTGTCCCCGTCCCCCATTCTGGAGCCACGGCCCTGCTGCCAGCCCCAGCTCTAGGGGATGGCGGGGGCCATGGACAGGGACACAACACCCCCATTATAAAAAGTGTTCCGGTGCCACTGCATGCAGGTTGTTCTGTTGCAGACTTTTCTGATGAGACCTTAAAATCTAGGGTCCCTCCGCTCTGCATGGCCCTAAGAGATCCCTGGCACTCTTCAGAAGCACAGAGGTGACCGTGGCCAAACTTTCCTCTCAGGACTTTCGTGCAGCATGCTGGCTGCTCCCCTCCGCCCCAGAGGTGGCTGCATTTCAGTGGTGCTGAATGTGTTTAGTGTGTGAATCCGTTCAGTGGAAAATAAGATCCAAGCTGCATTCTCAGCTGCGGAATCCTTGCTCAACTCCCCTTTCCTGGAAAAGGGCCCTGATCCATTTACACACACACACACCTCCCAGGGTCGGCTGGTGCAAAGAAGGTCATTCCGTGATGCCGCAGCAAAGGCAGCAGGGGATTTCTCAGAGGCATCATTTTAGGCAGGCTTTTAAAAAAATCACCTTCCCTTCCTGTGGTTTTTATTTGCACTTTTTGCTGTTCCTGAAGCCGGGACTGAACACGCTTTGTAGGTGCACTTGCAGCTCACCTTTACCCAAAAGCCGAGCACGGTGTCAGTCACATTTGCTGTCTGGCCACCGCCCAGCCCCGGAGGCCCAAGATTTCTTTAAACCCGCGAAATGTTTCTGATCTTAAAGCCAACCATTTTCAAACACTTCGGTTTCACAACAATCAAAACTTCCAGCCATTTCCTGGTTTGCTCTGGTGACTATTGGGGGGCACAGAGGAGTTCCCTGAGAGCCTAGCCCCTAAGATCCCAAGTCAGCCATTGACTTACCTTTCTCTCATTGCCCTCAGAACTGGCCAGGGAGAAGGTTTTAATTCATCAGCTGTCACTTGCCGGATACCCCATCACCACACTTGGTCTCTTCTTCCAGTTACTTCTCTAATGTCTGCTGTGATGACTCACAGGAAGTCTGTGTCAGGGATGTAAAAACTACCGGGGGAGAGAAGTCAGAGACACAGAACCTGGTTCAGGGAGGAGAGGGGCTTAGGAAATGCTGGTGGGCTCTGAAACCACCGGGATCCAGGCCCCCTGATTCTCTGGCCAGCCTTAGCTACCCCTTGGTCCTGCTGCCGCCTTGCATGCAGGGCTCCTGTCCGCAGAGGTATGCTCCCTGCGGCTGGGCAAAGTCCTGCTGGGAGTTGTAGTCTTTGTGAGGGAGGGCTGGTGCTGCTTGCAGTTTCGATTTGGAGTCTTGGCTTGGTGCTGTGCAGGTGTCAGGGGCTGCAGGGTGGCCAGACAGCAAATGTGAAAAACCAGGACAAGGGGTGGGGGGTAATAGGAGCCTATATAAGAAAAAGACCCCAAAATCGGGACTGTCCCTATAAAATCAGGACATTTGGTCACTCTAAGGGGCTGGGAATGCGTGTGTTGAATGAGCTGTTTGTGGCTTTGGGTGACACAGAGGGGTGTGAAAAACCTCACTTTGTAGCACGTTGTTCGGATTTGTTAAACCCCAGCAGTGTGCACAGCGCTGGGCAAAAGACAGAGGCCGGCGCTGTCCCTGCCAAAGGGAATTCAGTTCTTTTGATCGAAGGGTGTGATCCTACCAAGACTTTCTCCTTACTCCTGTGAGTAATCCCATCAAAGTCACGTGGCTCCTTCCTCGCTCCCAGGTAGCGCTTTTCATCCAGAGAGCTCAAAGCACTTTACAAAGGCTGGTCATCAGTATCATCGTCCCCATTTGACAGATGGGGAAACTGAGGTTAAGTGAGATGGGCAAGTCACCCAGAGCCCAGGTCCTGGGCCCTATCCGCTGGACAAGGCTGGGGTGTTGCATCACAGTGCCACATATACCTAGAACATCATTTCTTAGAAGGGGCTAATCCTAGAAGTCCTAGAACAGTGCTCTGCCCATTAGCCCACGCTGCTTCTCTGGTTTCCAAAACGGCTCCCAGTGCTTGGCAAGACCCCCATTGATCTCAATGGGTTTTGGAGCAGACCCTGTGTGGCAAGACAAAACAGCGCAGGCCTGATTGTGCCCCCTTTCCTCACACTGGTGAGCACTAGGCCACAGTCCTGCAAGGGCCTTCGCAGGGGCTTTCCAGAAGGATCTGAGCTTCCATTAAATAAGCAAGTTTCTCGTCCTCGTGGTGGCTGGGGAAAGCCTGGAGCAAGTGGGACCGGAAGGCTCAGAAACCGGAAGGCACATAGAAAGACCCCATTGTTTGTTCTTTTTAAAAAAAATCTCATGATTCTTAAACCGATCTCGTGATTTCCTGAGGCCTGATGCATGCTTGGCACTCGTAATGCTGGCTGCCACTGAAGCCAGGGGGACCACTTGTGTGTAAGTTGCCATCCTTGTGAGTCTGGGTTGTGTAATTACAGCTACCGACGTGGCTGGATGGCCGGAAAGACCTAATGTGTTGCTTTTAATATATGTAATTGGGTGACTAACAGGGAGTGTAACTCAGGGGTCTAATGGCCCAGCTACTGACTTAGGACTCAGAAATCCTGGGTTCTATTCCTAGCCTGCTAAATGGCCTTGGGCCGAGCCATTTCACCCCAAGGGTGTGCATCTGTAAACCTGAGATAGTGGTTCTGACCTTCTCTAAGGCAGTGGTTCTCAAAGTCGGTCCGCCGCTTGTTGAGGGAAAGCCCCTGGTGGGCTGTGCCGGTTTGTTTACCTGCCGCGTCCGCAGGTTCGGCTGATCGCGGCTCCCACTGGCCGCGGTTTGCAGCTCCAGGCCAATGGGGGCTGCGGGAAGCAGCGCGGGCTGAGGGATGTGCTGGCCGCCCTTTCCGCAGCCCCCATTGGCCTGGAGCGGCGAACTGCGGCCAGTGGGAGCCGCGATCGGCCGAACCTGCGGACATGGCAGGTAAACAAACCGGCCCAGCCCGCCAGGGGCTTTCCCTGAACAAGCGGCGGATCGGTTTTGAGAACCACTGCTCTAAGGCATGTTCAGATCGACAGCTGGAAAAATGCCTGATGTTACTGATTCCAGTCGGTGTGGTTGTCTTGTATGCCAAGCCAATATTGGTGTAGGTTGGGTTTTTTTTTGCTAATTTCTTCCAGTGCTAGTGATCAGGAGGGATGTGTGGCGGGGACACGTTTTGAGACAGAATTATGATTTTTAAGTTGGTGGTGTGCCTTTAACGAAAATGGGGATCAGCTGGTAGGAAAGGCTCCAATCATTTGCTTTCTTCTCTTGTTAATGACTCCACGTACCCTTTGTATGAAATACTTTTGCCAAAGTTCTCTGTTTCCTTTTCATTCCCTAATTTTGGACCATGCATTCTGGAGTTATTTCAAACAAACAAACAACCCCCTGACTAGAATTGAGTCATTTCTATCAAACATTTCCAGGATCTCAGGGGAAGGATGTTTTGGTTTGAGAGCACAGGGCTCCTGATGCCAGCCGCCACTGCCCACTTCTTAAATTTTCAAACAAACACCATTGTGTTTTCTTCCTTCCTGGTGCACGTGCTTGGAAGGCGCTCCCCATAACCACCCACAAAGCTACCTCATTGTCTTCCTTCAACTTGCTCCTCCAAACTCTCCTAAGCCCCTTGGGATAGATGACTTGTACCTCTCCATACTGGCGGGGCACAATCTAAAGAGGAGGACACACACGTGACTGCCCCATGTGTCTCCTCTGCCCAGTGACCCCCCACCCTGCACCCAGCCTGGGACCGCGGTGCTCTCCTCACCCCATGTTACCTGTGGTGGAGTGGCCTCCGACTCGCTCAGCCCGTCCCTGGCAGCTGGGGTGGCAGTGGGCTGAGCTCTGACCCCTAACCTCCCGGCATACTCAGCCTCTGTCCCCAGCATTGAGCCCAGGCAGGGAGCGGCCACCGTTGCCTCCCAGCCAGGTCCTCTCTGTCAGAAGTGGCTCCATCCTGCTCCCCGCCTGGCTGCCAGGGAGACCGGTTGAACATGCTGGGGGGGCAGATGCAGGGAGAGAAGGACAGAGCCCCTCTCTCTCCCTGGCAGGCCAATTTGGGGGTGCATTTGACCCCCCATGCCTCCCCTATGTGCTGCTTCGTCTTTTCATTCTGTACTTGTACAGCTCCTAGCACAGTGGGGTCCTGGTCCATGAGTAGGGTTCCTAGGTGCCACGGTCATACAAATAATAATAATAATAATCAGAAGAGGTGGCTTCCGTGCCTCACTCTGACACACACATCCTGTGTGATCTTGTGCAGAGCCAATTCCAAGCCTAAGTTTCCCCTACCTGTAAAACTGCTGCGTGACCTTGGACAAGTCATTGTATGTGGTCTGTGCCTGTTTTCCCACCTGTAGGGGAACTAAGGCCCAGAGAGTAAAAATGACTTCCCTAAAGTCACAAAGAAAGTTGGGGACAGGGAGGAATTGAACCTAGAGCTGGTGACCCAGTTCTTTTAGCAAAGATGAAATCCCTGGAGTGACACCGCTGTAAAACTCATGTGAGTGCAGAACCGTGATCAGAGAAAACGGTTTATTGTTCCTCTGACGTACCCCCAGCCTTTCCCCTTCCTTCGTGACTTAGAGTCTTGAAATCTGCTATCACCCCTTTTGCTGTATGATGCTACCCTCTAATGCAAGAATAGCCTTCCTGTGCCACAGTCCCCAGTCCGACTCCACGCCAGGGAAAGCGGCCTGCGGGCAAATAGCAGCTTCGCCTGTCTATGCTGGGAGTTTGCATTGGTGCAGTGACGCTGGTCCCAGGCCACCAACGGCTGTACAAGGGCAAATCCCCAGTATAGAAAAGGCCCTTGTATAATGCTCCCAGCAGTGTGAGTAGAGCAGTCTGATTAAGTGGCATTTTTACACCTGCTTTGGACAGGTGTAAATGCCTAGCCAGTAAAAAGAAGAACAGGAGTACTTGTGGCACCTTAGAGACTAACAAATTTATTAGAGCATAGTTTAGTGTCCTTTTTCCTTTGTAGAGAGGCAAAGTTTGTCTTGTAAATGGCTTGTCTAGTTTTTGTAAAGTCTATCCATGAGGAAGTTTGTGTGGAAGGTTGGTTTCTTATGAGGGTATCCAGTTCTGACAGCTCATTCTTAATCTTTCCCTGTTTGCTGTATAGGATGCTGTATATTATGCTCTAATAAATTTGTTAGTCTCTAAGGTGCCACAAGTACTCCTGTTCTTCTTTTTGCGGATACAGACTAACACGGCTGTTACTCTGAAACCTGTCTTCATGTTCTCTGTATGTATATATATCTTCTCACTGTATGTTCCATTCTATGCATCCGATGAAGTGGGCTGTAGCCCACGAAAGCTTATGTCAAATACATTTGTTAGTCTCTAAGGTGCCACAAGTACTCCTGTTCTTTTTGCGGATACAGACTCACATGTCTGCTACTCTTATACCAGTATTGTTCACACAACACAACTTGGACAAGGCCTAAGACAGTAACCTGGGAATGTTTATTAGAAAAGCCCCTTTCTTTTGCAAGTGGCGTTGCATGAGCTGAGGTTTGCACAAAGCTGGCTGTGGGAGAGGCTTAAGGGTTGCCAAAAGGGTTGGAAGCATACAGTATAACCTGATGGAAGGATCTGTTTGGAAAATTGCTGAGCGACGATCAGTCTCTCAGCTACCCTAACAACATTTAGGTTCCTAAATCAGTGCATGGAAGCCAAATCGCTGATCTTGTGCAACCTGCTTGCTAGGCATTTTAATGCAAAGAGAGGACAGCTTTAGCGATACTAGCTCTAACTGGCACTGCAGTGAGGGCTAGTGGAATAAGTAGGAAGGTAGATCATAGAATCCTAGACTATCAGGGTTGGAAGGGACCTCAGGAGGTCATCTAGTCCAACCCCCTGCTCAAAGCAGGACCAATCCCCAACTAAGTCATGCTACCAGTTGCAGAGTTCCAATCCCAGCTCTCTTGCTAAGGAGCTTTGGATAATTTTCAAAAGCCAGGGCAGGTGCCAATAGCGATTTGGGGCCCCATCCAAGGGACTCTGGTAGGATTTGGGGTGACCAAGGGATTTTTAAAGGTGGGTTTTGGACAGGCCTTGTACTCAGTGCTCTGTGGGGTTTTCAGAAGGGCCCATGCAAATTCCTTGGGTGCTCAGGTCTAGGCAGAAACATCCACTAGGTGCATATTAGCATATGTCAATCAGCAGACAGCACGCGCTAATGAGGCCTGGACATCCACTGGGGAGCTGTATGAAGGAGGGCTATTTTCAGACACATCTGGAAAGTGGCACGAACGCTAGGGTTTGGGGCAGGTGCAGGCGGTGTGGGAAATGACACCAAGAACAAGGGCGGCAAGAGAAAACCAACTATGTGGGCCCAGAAGCTAACACCATATATTAAACAAAGACACCCTCCTTCCTCCACCAAGGAAGCGTTGGTGGGAAAATTTCTCAAGAACCTCTCTGCCAATGCAGAGAAGAGGCTGTGCGCTCAGACTGTACCTCCAGGTAGGAGCCATGGCATGAACCTGAATATTTAGTCACCCCAGGCCTGGCCCCCAACCTTGCGTCTCAAGCAGCCATGGTGTCTAGGGACCAACGTGTTTTCTAACAGACTGCAGAGTGTCACCTTGATTCCTTCAGAGGGAGGGACAGTGCTGCTGTCACCTACTTCTCCTCCTCCTCCATTCTCCTCTAACTCTCCCTCCAAAAGCAATGCACAGATTGATTATTTATTACCGTGCAAGAAAAACACAAATTAAAACAGCGGCAAGGACCCAGCCCATGCTCTTTGCCCTCTGCTGGATTTTCAGGTATTTTAGACTCCATGGCAGCTGAAGAGAGAGAGCAGCCGCCGGGGAGCTTCTGAGCACCTCCTACAAGTGACACGGAGGAAATCTGCATTGCAACTCAACGTCCCCGACCCCACCCCTAGTGCTAGAGTGGGACCTGCATTATCTCATAGACCACGGTGAGGTTTTCTGCTACCACCACCGCATAAGGCCTGTCGTTGACGTGGATCTCTTGGTGCCTGTTGAGGCTTGATTTGCGGGTGAAGTTCTTCCCGCATTTGGTGCACACGTGGGGCCTTTCCCCGGCGTGGCTCAGCTGGTGCCTCTTCAGGTGCCTGATGGCACTGTAGCTCTCCCCGCACTCAGTGCATATGTACGGCCCCTCCCGCGTGTGGATCAGCTGGTGCCTCATGAGGTTGGCCTTCTGGCTGAAGCTCTTGCTGCACTGAGGACAGGTGTAGGGCTCCTCCCTGGTGTGGATTCTCTGGTGCGTGATCAGGGTGATCTTCTGCCGGAACCCCTTCCCGCACTCGCTGCATGCGAAGGGCCGCTCCCCCGTGTGGGTCCGGCGGTGCGTGATGAGCTGGGACTTGTCGATGAAGCTCTTCCCGCAGTCAGCGCATTTAAAGGGCCGCTCCCCCGTGTGGATCCTCTGGTGGATGATGATGTTGGACTTCTGGGTAAAGCGCTTGCCGCACTCGGCGCACTTGTACGGCCGCTCCCCCGTGTGGATCCTCTCGTGCTGGGCGAGCTGGGACCTCACAAAGAAGGTCTTCTGGCACTGGCTGCACCTGAACGGCCTCTCGTCCCGGTGGGTGCGCTGATGCTTGGTGAGGTTGCCCTTCTTGCTGAACTTCTTCCCACACTCAGAGCACACGTGAGTCCGCTTTCTCCTCAGGCCTCCCCTTGGGGCGCAGAGCGCTCCCTGGTGGCTTTCCTCAACTTCCAGGCCAGGGGATGGTTCCGCTTCTGTGGTGCTTGTCTTGTGTCTTACGAGATCTCCTGTCAGATTTCCCTCACACCCCTTGGGTTCCTGTGGGCCTTGTCTCCTGAGAGGTCTCTGATGGGCTGTGAGATCTCCTGTTGCTGTTGGATTTCCCTCACACCCACTGGCTTCCTCAGGGCCCTGTCTCCTGTGAGGTCTCCGATGGGCTGTGAGATTCCCCTTCTTAACAAAGCGTTTCCCACATTTGGCATACTCATTTGCTCTCTCTCCCGGCTGCGTGGTGCTTTTCTCATCTCCATCACGCTTGCCATGCCGGGCTCTCCGGTGGGCTGTCAGATCTACCATCTGATCAATGCTTTCCCCATATTTGGTGCATGGCCCCTGTCTCTCTGGTGCGTCTAGTTTAAGGATTTCCATTGTACCGCTGCTCTGCTCCCAGGTTGCCCTGGCGGACCAGGCCGCTGGGCTGTTATGGAAGCTTCATTCGCAGGGAATGGGTGTGTCACATCTGTTTTCGGCTGGGCTTTGCTCTTTCTTGGCTTTATCCTGACTCATGAAGATTTTTACCTCGCCTCGGCATGCTCCCACTTCTCCTTCCTCATTTTGTTTCCTGAGGGGGCTCCCGTTTTTAGTCCTCTCCTCCGGATGCTTCTCCTTATTTGAAACTGTTGGGCTTTCATCTGCTGGATGAACAATAAAATACAATCAGGCATTAGTTCAGAGGCTGATGACAGAAGAAAGGCCATAGTCAGAGCTGTTCATTTTGGAGAAAATCTTGGAATGATCACAGCTAAGTTGAAGCCCAGGAGCTGGGGGCATTGTTATGTAAAGCTTAGAGCAGGGGACTAAGTCTCAGGACTTCTGGTCCTGAGGGGGCCATCTTGGCCGCTGGCTTGCTTGTGACCGTGGCAGTTAATTTATGCTTCAGGTACCTCTGCTTCCCCCTCTGTGAGCTAGACAACACAGACAGAGGGTGGGAGAAAGGCGAAATCACTATCCCTATGTGGCAGCTAGAGAACAGAGGCACAGAAAGATTGAAGGATGAAATCCCGGCCTGTAGCGGGGTGAACACCCACTCCAGCCCTGAAGGGGTCGGAAAAGCTCTGCAGAGGGCTGGGGCTGTGAAAGGGAGCAAAACCCTGGCTGATTGGGGGAAGTGGCTGCAGCTGGGCCACGTCCAATCAGGCCTCAGCTGGCCCTATATAAGACGCTGGGAGCCAGGAGCTCAAGAGTCAGTTTGTAGAAGGAGAAGGACCTGGCTGCAGGGAGCGAGACACAGGGTACCTGAGTGGAGCAGGGCTGGGGAAAGGCAGAGAAGCTGGGGAGCTCCTGCCTGGAAAGCCCCAGGCTGCGGCCTAGCATAAGGCCAAGAGGTACTGGGGGTTGCAGGGGGCAGCCCAAGGAGTAGGCAAAGGCAGCAGGTCCAAACCCCTTTGCCTATGATGAGTGGCTGATACTGCAGTCTGCCCTAGTGAATCGGGCTAGATGGAGACTGGGCAGTAGCCAAAACTGAGACAAAGTGGGGATAGTGGGTTGGGGGTTCCCCAGGGAGGGGAGACCCAGATTGGTGTGGTACTGCCAGGGGGCAGCACCCCAGTTAAAGGGGCATGGGGGTCCAGGGAGGGACACGGGGCCAGAGGACAGGTGGATCACCGGCCTGCAAAGGGAGCTCCTGGCTGGACAAAGAGCTAATTCCCAGAAGTCACCAGCAGGAGGCGCCGCAGGGGTGAGTCCGCATGTCTACACGACCCTACTGAAGTTAATGGGGGTTGGCTTCAATGGAGTCACGCGTCACGCAGCTGGTGTGTGGCAGAACTGGGAGCTGAGGCTGCAACCCCAGCCCATTACTTTAACCACAGGTCCATATTCCTCTGCCACGACATCAGTGTTTACTAGTGAAGAAAAAGTCCCTGATTCTGATTCACTTCCACCAGCAGAAATCAGGAATAACTCCAAAGGAGGTCCTGGAGTTACACTTATGTGAAACTGATGTGAGTCCAGAATCAGCCGCAGAGAGAACAGCTTCTATTGCCTTTGGCCTACCCACCAGCCTTCCCCTTTACCTAATTCCCATTCAAACAAGGATATTACCCGTCATTATTACAATAAGGTTTGTCTTTTATTTCATTTTCAGGTGTTGGGGCTGCTTGTTTTCATAGCCTGTGTCCATTCCTTGCTGTTCCTGCTCTGACCTGCTGATCTGATGAGAGCAGGACGAGAGATTGTAACAGACTCTGCCACATCCAGTTTCTTTCCTCTGTCTAGCACAAACCCTGGTACACATGGAAGTGTGCGACCAGTTACTCGTGCCAAAAAGCAACTGGGCATCTTCTTTGTTCACCCATTTTAAATCACATCCTTTGGAAATGGTTAAAGTCAAACTCTCGTCAAGGATGAATTTGGCCCATTGACTTTGAGGGTCTCGTTGCACTACAAAAAGAAATGGCCACTAGGCCATCTGTGTTTCAATGGAGTGGAAATAGGGTTGACTAACTATTTGAAGGAAAAGTGCTTTAAACTAGACTTGATTTGCCTATGGACTAAAAGACTGTTCCCTAACACTGCTAGAGAAGCAAGAAATGCATATGCTAGAATACAGTGCAGTGCAGATGGGCATTTAAACAGGACGGAGCATGGCCAGCCCCTAAGGTGTGGTGAGGCCACTTTGCACTGCACCTCTGATGCATTCTGGCCCTCAAACCAGTGTAGGCAGACAAGGGAGGATGAGTATGGAGGCCTGGCCAGAGGAAAGAGGGAGTGGCCTGGGTGCCATGTTCCTTGCTGATTCCTGGCTGCATCTGGCCCCTAGGAACCAGTGGCAGCTGGTATAACATAGATTTGCACTGCACTGAATACTTGCTCTGTCCTTTGCTCTTTGCACAACAACAACATGAAGACACCACAAGGGCGCAGGTGGGACCCAAATAACGATTTTTACTAAATATGCCAGGCATGGCTACATACACATTGTTGCTCTGGCTGGTTTCTGGCATCTTCTAACACCGAGAACACAATCAGTGCCACTGGAGGGTTCACGCTGCCCTGCTTTTACATGCTGTAGCACTCCTGGGCCATAGTGAAGTTCCTGGGTAAAGAGTTAGGACCCAGTCCTGCAAACGCACATGGCTGGTCTTAACTTTATTCCCATGAGTAGCCCCAGTGATTTCAGGATCCAGGCCTGAAGGGACAACTCTGACAGCTGCGGAAGAGAGCGAATGATAATGACAATCGGTAATAATTAATGAAGAATGAGGATGACTTAAAGCACAACCACGTATTGTGATGCTGGCATAAAAATTGAGTCTTGCTTTTAAATCCAAACACCTACAAACACTTTGCCTCACTGACATTGTCACAGACATAACCATTCTTCATAGTCTATATGGCTCTGATTCATTAAAGCACATGCTAAAGTTTAAAGGCTTGTTTACCTGGGGAAATTAGCAGAATGATAGCAGTATACTTATACCCTTATAGTGAGGTCAGTATAACTCCTTTTGTGGACACTCCTATTCCGGAATAAAAGTGACATTATGCTGGTACAATAGACATAATTATATAGCTGTCGTTCTTCTGGTCAATTTCCTATGTAGATAAACCCTAAGCATGTGAGCAGCTCTATTGAAGTCAATGGGACTCCTGTGCTTAATGTTAAGCATAGGCTTAAGTGCTTTTCTGGATCAGGGACCTTATGAATTATCCAACAAATACCCATCATTAACAATAACACTTTTCATATTCAATACACTGATGATCTAGTGCAGTGGCAATGAATTTAAGATGGCAAGTTAAATAAATAGTGTAAGAGAATGTAACCGGGCTCAGTGCTGCCATCAGAGAGAAACTGCTCTGTGTCTCAGCATCAGATAACGATCTAAGGTAAATACACTCACACATCTACATGCGCACACACAACCAGGATATGAGCCACAACACATGGCCCCATCACGTCAGTTTGGGCCCATTATTTTCATACAGTTTTTAAAATTAAACACAGACGATTATTTTCTTTGACATGGAGCAACTTTGACGTGTCAGCTGTTAAATAAAAGGACCTTCAAACATAAAAGATTTTGGTCCCATTCTGCTCATCAGCAAATATCCCTGTATATCTTGTAAATTCATCAGCTGTGAACATATTGTCCCCAGTGCTTGGGTTTAAAGAAACAAGCAGGTGGCACCCAAAAGAATACATAGTTGATTCTGATCAAAGAGGGAGCGTTAACATCAATAACTGCTAGAAATATAATATTAAGTTGATCAGACATTTTTCCACCTATGAAACAATCTTTCATAGAATAGAATATCAGACTTGGAAGGGACCTCAGGAGGTCATCTAGTCCAACCCCCTGCTCACAGCAGGGCTAATCCCCAGACAGATTTTTACCCCAGTTCCCTAAATGGCCCCCTCAAGGTTTGAGCTCACAACTCTGGGTTTAGTAAGCTAATGCTCAAACCACTGAGCTATCCCTCCCCGCTTCATCCTAGTTTTTTCAGTCTCTAGTGATGAAACTTGGCCCATATACAGACACAAAAAACGTTCACTGATGCTATCTTAGCTGTGGGAAAACATCCCCGACAGGCATTTACCTTTTGTTCTCTAAGAATTAGTCAGATGAGGATTTTTCGGTCAGAGGTAACTTGGCAACTAACGCAGAGTCCAGACCTCTCGCTTTTTGTCACCCAAACACACTGTGGCTCTGCCCATCAGTTATTCTCCTCCAAATGTCTGCTGTGCTGACTCACAGGAAGTCTGTGTCAGGGCTCTAAAAGCTACCGGGGAAAGGGTAAAACACAAGGCAGAGAAACAAAGCCGGGAGAGAGAAAGAGGCTGGGAAATGCTGGTGGAGTTGGAAAACAGCTGGCATACGGGCAGAGCCGACGCACCCTGGCATTGCCAGCCCCATCCGTTCTCCTGAGGATGCCATCAACATTAGCTCACCCTGGGCATTAGCTGCACCGCTCCTATTCTAGGGAATTTGCAGTGCCTTGCTGGGAGTTGTAGTCCTCCTGAGTGAGCAGCAAACAATGACTAATGTTTCTTTTTAAAATGAGTCGCCTGCTTTGAATACAGCTATTAGTCCCTTGGGCAGAACATTTAGCACGACCTCACGGGAGCGGTAATTAAGAGCAACTGCTGCAGAGATTTGGGAGAATTTTTTCCAGGAACACTTTCCCTTTATTCTGGGGGCATGTGGCAAGGCAGCGAGGCGGAGGAGTTGGTCAGGCTGCATGTGGTTGACCTGTACATGGAAGATGCACCACGCTGTGTAATAAACAAAGTCCTGGTCCAGCTACTTAATCATGCCAACAAACTTTGATTTCCATCTTCTCCTTAATTCTTATGTTACTGCTGTTAAGGCTACCTGCTGGGAGGTTCATCGTGGGCTGTAGTCCACGAAAGCTTATGCTCTAATAAATTTGTTAGTCTCTAAGGTGCCACAAGTACTCCTGTTCTTTTTATCAGAAACAAAATGTAGCTCCTGATTGGGACTAACACTCCTAGCTTGGGACAGAATCGGTGTTCTTGTTGTTGTCAGCTTGGAGGGCAGAGCTGGTCAGCCAGCTTGCAAGTTAGTGTGACAAATGCAGAGACACAATTTGCAGGCCCTTTGTGCCTGCCGGGGTGTGCAGAAGCCATCCCTAGCCTGGCAGGAAGGAGTTAATACTTTTGGCCTGGGAAGAGCGGCAGCTGGTTGCAATCAGTGCAAGGGCATTTAGGAGTGGCCAGGGGCCTGCCTGTGGGGACTAGCTAAAGCAGGGGAGGGAGGTGCCGCACTGCAGGGCAGCAGAAAGCTGAACTGGCAGGGAAAGCCATAGTAGACAAGGCTTTGGTGTGAGGACAGGGAAAGCCAAGGGGATTGTGATGAGCCAGGGAAGAGAGATCAGTTAGAGGCTCTGGTGGGACGAGCTGGTGAATTCTGGAGGCTGCAAAGTCTCAGGGAGAGCCAGGATGCGAGGGTTGAGGGTGAATGCTCTCTATGGGGGCATGACCCTGGGAGGGGAGCTGCTTTCATTTGACACGCAGCCGTGTGGAGCTGGCTTTCCTCAAAGAAGGGAAACTGAGGCACAGCAGTGTAGCCAGGAAGGGAGTCCCAGCAAAACAGGAAAACAACTGCCCCCCTGCAAATCTCAGCAGCACACAGTACAGGTGCACAATGGAAATAGAATGGAAGTACTGGGCTACACATAATGAATTGCTGCACAGTTCATGATAATATTTGAATGCTGGGTTTGAGAGAGTGTGTTTGAGAGAGAGGGGTCAGGGAGGGGAGGAGATGAGAGAGGGAACCCCCTTATGGGCAACAGTTAAAACGCTGGAAAATATTCCACCAACTTCCCTAACTCACACACCAGGTAATCCTATATGGGAGGAACAATTCATTATATTAATAATAAACGTAGTAGGTTTAGTGCATGTATTTTACACATAAGGCGTATTACGTATCTGTTTGGAGGGATGGAATGAAAATTGCCCGTGTGTGTATATGTATATTGAGCTGGTTAGAAAATAGCTTCTCTCTTTCTCCCCCCTTCGGTATAATTTTGACTTTTCATTGAAAAAACAAAAACATGAAAACCACAGGAAAGTTCAGTGGTAAGATTGTTGTTCAGCCCTAATATCTCTTGCACACATTTTCAATCTGTACCCCCAAAATCTTCTCAATGACGTTGGAGTGGGAGAAGATTTTGGGGGTACAGATTGAAAATGTGTGCGAGAGATATTAGGGCTTCAATGAAACTTTTTGATGCTTCCGAGACGGCATTTCAAAATGAATGGTAGTGTTTCCTTTCAAAATGCCCATTTAAAATTAAATATTCTGAATTGATACTTTGTTTCAATTGAAAATGCTGAAATGTTGCATTTTGAGGCTTCCACATGTTTTTTTGGAACGTTTCATTCTGTGAAAATGTGGTATTTTGGCTTTTCATCCCAATTCAGGATGAAAACAAATGTTGTAAGAGCAGCATTTTCCCTGGGATAGAAATTAAATTTTTTGACCAGCTCTATCATTACGCTCCTGGGTAGTCCCACTGATTTCACTGGGTTGAGGCCTACGAGTTGTCCCTGTATCCAGAGAGTTATATATTCCAAGGCCAGAAGGGACCACTGTGGTCATCTAGTCTGACCTCCTGTATAACACAGGCCATAGAACTTCCCCACAATAATTCCTAGGGCAGATCTTTTAGGAAAACATCCAATCTTGATTTAAAAGTGGTCAGTGATGGAGACCCCATCACACCTTTGGTAAATTGTTCCAATGGTTAATTACTCTCACTGTTAAAGTTGTCTTATGTCCAGTCTGAATTTGTCTAGCGTCAACTACCAGTCATTGGATTGTGTTAGATCTTTTTCTGCTAGACTGAAGAGCCCATTATTAAATATTTGTTCCCATATAGATACTTATAGACTGTGATCAAGTCATCTCTTAATCTTCTCTTGGATAGACTCAAATAACTCAATCACGATAGGGCATGTTTTCTAATCCTTTAAACATGTTTGTGGCTCTTCTCTGAACCCTCTCAAATTTGTCAACTTCCTTCTTGAATTGTGGGCATCAGAACTGGACACTATTCCAGCACCTGTGCCAAATACAGAAGTGAATTAACCTCTCGACTCCTACTCGAGTTTCCCCTGTTTATGCATCCCGGGATCACATTAGCTCCTTTGGTCACCATGTTGCATTGGGAGCTCATGTTCAGCTGAAAAGGACCCAGGGATTACAGTGGACAAGAAGCTGGATATGAGTCAGCAGCGTGCCCTTGTTGCCAAGAAGGCTAACGCATATTGGGCTGTATTAGTAGGAGCACTGCCAGCAGATCGAGGGGCATGATCATTCCCCTCTATTCAGCATTGGTGAGGCCACACCTGGAGTACTGCATCCAGTTTTGGTCCCCCCACTACAGAAGGGATGTGGACAAATTGGAGAAAGTCCAGCGGAGGGTAAGGAAAATGATTAGGGGGCTGGGGCACATGACTTACGAGGAGAGGCTGAGGGAACTGGGGTTATTTAGTCTGCAGAAGAGAAGAGTGAGGGGGGATTTGATAGCAGCCTTCAACTACCTGAAGGGGGGTTCCAAAGAGGATGGAGCTAGGCTGTCCTCAGTGGTGGCAGATGACAAAACAAGAAGCAATAGTCTCAAGTTGCAGTGCAAGAAGTCTAGGTTGGATATTAGGAAAAAACTATTTCACTAGGAGGGTGGTGAAGCACTGGAATGGGTTACCTAGGGGGGTGGTGGTATCTCCATCCTTAGAGGTTTTTAAGGCCCAGCTTGACAAAGCCCTGGTTGGGATGATTTAGTTGGTGTTGGTCCTGCTTTGAGCAGGGGATTGGACTAGATCAGTGGTTCCCAAACTTTAACAACCTGTGAACCTCTTTCATGAAAATGTCAAGTCTCGCGAACCCCCTCCTAAAAATGAATATTTCCAGGGATTTTTTCCTTTTACCTGAGTATAAATTATAAAAGCAGTGATCTTGGAAATACACAATTTCTTTTTATGACATGCTTATTACACACTATTTATTATTAATTATTATTTATCATTACAGTATTTTTATTACATTATGAAAACAGCAACGCTCTTCCAAGATCTCACTTTCGTAGCTTGTATCACTTTGAATAAGCCTGTTATAAGACGAGGTTACTATGTTTCATCAAGGAGTATCAGATGTGAAACAGCAGGAAAGTATTTAAGAAGTCAATTCAAAGAGTTCCTCCTACACAAGCATTCAGGTCTTGAGCAGTCCAGGCAAACAACGCAGTTACAACAAAGCTTAAACTTGTTCTTCATAATAATTTTTAAAAACAACACTAGCTGCCTATTTCATTTTAAAAACAGCAAAAAATATCCACCTCCCTTTCCATTTCTTATAAGGAGTCTTGAAGTTTAAATCTCCTCAGTGTGATAGATAGGCTTGCTTTGATCTGCTTAGCTCTTGGAAATCCAGGGGCTCTGGGCTGCTGGCCCAGTGCTGCCCAGGATTTTTAGGGACAGCTCTGTCCGCCATTAGGGATTTCTTTCCCGAGAATCCCCTGTAACATTTTGTGAACCCCCAGGGGTTCACGAACCCCAGTTTGGGAATCACTGGACTAGATGACCTCCTGAGGTCTCTTCCAATCCTAATATTCTATGATTCTGTGATTATCCACCATGACCCTCAAATCTTTTTCATCATCACTGCTTACCAGGAGAGAGTTCCCCCATCCTGTAAGGATGGCCCACATTCGTTGTTCCTAGCTAGAGACATTTCTATTTAGTCATATTAAAATGCATACTGTTTGCTTGTGCCCAGTTGACCAAGCAATCAAGATCGCTTTTCATTATTTACCATTCCCCCAATTTTTATATCCTCTGAAAACTTCATCAGTGATGAATTTATGTTTAATTCCAGCTCATTGATAAAAATGTTAAATAGCGTAGGGCCAAAAACCAATCACTGCGGGACCCCACTGGAAACAGGCCCACTTGATGATGATTCCCCATTTACAATTTCATTTTGAGACCTATCAATTAGCCAGTCTTTAATCCATTGAATGTGTGACATGTTAATTTTACATTGTATTGACACCATATTTAAGCAGCAGATGCTGAGAGAAATATGTTACATTTTATTATAGGACTTCAGGAAAACCTCACAGATGCAAAATATCAATGCCCTGTGGAGGTCCCTAGTTCTGTGCTGGGTCTGGGTTATCTGGTTCATATGCAATGGAAATCACGGCACAGTGCAATTCCACACTGAGTAGCTTGCTGCTTTGCTGAGAGCCCAAAGGGGGGATGTCCGTTGCAGAGATCTCTGCTACAACCCATCCTTACCCCCTGGGAGGGATCTCACCGGAGCAGCCGGGCTCTGCAGGACATCAGAAGCAACGGCAATAATCTTTGCAATCACCACTTGATACTGCACGCGGGGACCTCTTGGTGCCTGTTGAAGCTCGATTTCTGAGTGGCGTTCCTCCCACGCACCAGACCTATGTGAGGCCTCACCCCTCTGTTGGGCTGCTGGGGCATCTTTAGACTCCCCACGGGGCCCCATGCGTATGAACAGCCTCCGCCCTAGTATGGAGCCTCTGATCATCTCCTGACTGAAGCTCTTCCCTCACTCGGCAGCTGGGAGTGGCTGTTCGCCCATGCAGCCCTTTTGGGGTGCCATGAGCTGTGAGCCCCTCCCACACTGAAGACAGGCAAAGGGCCTCTCCTGGGCATGGCTGCACTGGGGTGATGATCATTTTTCTGGTTGAAGCTCTTCTCTCACATGTTGCACCAATCGGGTGTCTCGTTCGTGTGGATCTGCTGGCGTATCACTAGCCGCGACCTCTCAACGAAGCCTTCGCTGCAGGCGCTGCCTTCATGGGGCCTGTCCTGCCCGTGGGTCAGCGCATGTCTGGTGAGGTGAACTTCTCCCCATGCTGGTGCACGTGTACACCCTCTTCCCCACCTGGGCTTTCTTCCAGGTCTAATGACTTCCTCTGAGAGCCAGCCCTTCCCCGTTCTCGGCCAGTGATTTTCCCAGTGCACCGCTTATTGGCTGAGCTACCCCTTGACCCGAGTGACCTCCACAGTCCCTGCTCTCATGTGGCCTCCTGGCTGGGCGAGCTGTCTGGTGGGCTGGGAGGTTTCCAGCCGTCTGGAACCAATCCTCGTGCTCAGTGCATACGTAGGAGCCCCCTGCTGGGTGGATTCCTGCTATGATGGGACTGAAGTTGTTCCCAGTGCTGTGGGTCTCACCCTCACCGAGCTGAGCCCTCTGGGGCACCATACTCCTCATCACACCAAGGCTTACTTGCTGTCCATCATGTGCATCCAGACCCTCTTTTATGTTGGTGCGGCCTCTTTCTCATGGCAGTCCCGGGTGCATTTTGAGGGTTTTTTTATGTGGGAAGCTTTTGCTTTACCTGGGGCACATGTAGGGCTGTTCGTCCTGGTGTATCCTCTGGGGCATGGCCAAGGAGACCTTAACAAACCACTTCCCACACTGGCTGCTGCACTTATGGGGGAGTCTCCTGCAGGTAGACCAGCCGGTGTGTCTTAGGGGTCTTTTTGTGCACAAAGCACTGCCTGCAGGCATAGGGCCTCTGGCCTGTGTGGCTCCTCTGGTGCATCGTGAAGTTCTCCTTCCAGGTGAAGCTCTTCCCACACTGGGCACAGACTAACAGCTGCTTGCCCGTGTACCGCCTCCTGTGTGTGGCCACGCTCCTGTCGGTGATGCCGCTCTTCCCGCAAGCAGTGCAGATGTAGGGCCCTGCCTGGGAGTGGATCTTCTGGTGGGTGACCAGAGTGATTTTCTGGCTGAAGATTTGTACAGTCTCTGTGAGGTGGGTGCTAGAGAGCTCTCCATGGTAACGACTCTTCTCACATCCGGCCCAGGCTTATTCCAATCCTTGCTGCTGAGTTTGGCATCACTCCTATCACTCCTCCCCCAGCCTGGTGTGTTTCCTTCCTTCGCGGTTTTCCCTGAGCCAAGGGGAAGTTGCAGTTGGTTTGTTAAACCAGACCCTTGGAAGCATTGTCTTTGCTCTCTTTAATTTATGGCCTGGTCCTTCCTTGGGCGGTTCCTGTTTTGTTCCTCTTTGTTCATGCCACAGTCACAGGCTGCACAGAAAAGGAAATCCTGGCGTTAGTTCAAAGGCTGGGGCCTGGCATGATCACTACACAGGGATTTTCAAAAGCACTGAGCATTGGCGTTACTCTGCGCCCCTTGCAGTTGATGGGGGAACTCCCGCTGACTCCCCTGGGAGCAGCGTAAGGCCGGCGCTGAAGGCTATTGAAAATCCCACCCTAAATCCTACCCCATCAGATTTTAGTAGGGGAGGTTCTGATGCTTTTCGGGCTGCTGAGGGTTTGTGAGTCACCTTGTTGCCACCGGCCTGCGGCGTGAGGGAGTCTTGCCTATGTCAGCTGGGCGTTAGCTCCCTAAAACAACCGGCCCATCAGCTACTCAGGCACTCATCTACAGCATTGCTTTGCACAACTGGAGATGCACCCCTGTCCCTGCCATGAAGAGGAAAATGCTGCAGCTCTGTGAGCATGAGAGAGGCCTGGAGTGAGTGAGTGGGCTGAGGATCACCAGGACGGGGCATCAGACCCTGTGGTAGCTAATCCCCAGATGGGAGGTGCCAGAATGGTGAGAGAGCACTCCTCTGTCACACGCGTATTATGCAGGAAGGCAGACGAGAAGATCAGCATGGCTTTGTAATTTATGAACCAATAAAGGCGACAGAAAGATGAGCTGAAAACTAATGGCACAGCACATCCAAAGTACAGATCTAGAGTTAGATATGCTTGGATCTACGCTTCCATCTGGTCACCCACATTCTTCTGGGAACCCGACATGCAGGAGCATGCTGAAATCGGAAAAACTCAACTGCATAATATCCACCCATGTAACAGAAACTAGTGAACCGTTTGCCACAACCGGGGTTAAGAGCCTGGACTGTGCAGACATGCCCAATGACACACTGACGGGAGTATCTAACTGTGCAACGGAGCTGTAGTTTTAAGGCATAGAAGCAGCTTGTGTTAGCACAAGTCAGCTCTGTAAGGGTTCATTTGGAATAAACAGTCTTCGGTGTTGTTTGCGTCCTCTGCCGTTTGCAAAGCAGCAAAATGAACGTACCACGTCATGTCAGGACGGGTCAGGTCAGGTCAGCACAACTTTTCGTTGCCAAATTCTCCCCAAGCTGAGCACAGATCATTAAGGAATTTCTAGAGATGCTCTTCCTAGCCTAACCACGTGCACTGGTCACTTTCTTATGGAGATGTCAACGTGAAAGAAAATCCCAGTAGACGTGGAACGAGATCATTCCTTAACTTAAAACACAGCAGTTATTTTCCTGACAGAAGATGCTTTCCGTGTTCACCCGCCAGTGTCTGTTAGCCAGAGGCAGCAAACACCCAGGAAGCTGAATGGAAAATGTCTTACCCGAGGAAACACCACTGCAAGCATATTTCTCTTCCCTTTAGCATTAACCAGAGGAAAGCGTGGCTACTCGGCTGTCACTTGACAGATAATGAAATGCAGATCTCTGGGACTTACTATTCTGCTTCCGTCCCCTTGTCTCCTCTGGCCTGCTCTGCGGACTCAGGGAAAGGCTGCTTCAGTGCTGTAGTAGAAGCTATGGGGGGAGGGAGCGAAATAGAAGTTGGAGAGACAAAGGCTGGCTGGGAAGAGGGAGGGGGGATGGGGAGTAAGAAACTGCTTTGTGCAATGCCCTGCTGGGAGATGTAGTCCTTCCTCCAAAGGATTGCATGGCCTGCGATTACTGCTGTTCAGAAACAAACCAATGAATGCCGTCTCGCCTGCTGCGTGTGGGGAGATCAGTGTGCCCTTAGCCTTGTCCTTTGTTCATTGAATGGCTCCTACAATTGGGAAAGGAGGATTTTTTCTTGTGATCCTGTTCCGTAAAATGTTCAATGGGACTAACATGACCCTCTGCGGACGAGTAAACCGGGGGCACATTCCCTTCACCTGCAGTAAACCGGAGGAGACATTTTAGTAGCCGAAGCAGCTGATGCTGCAACTCTAGTGCCTGATTCTCAGCGCACCCAGCTTTCGTGCTGGTGCTGCAGACTAGTGCTTAATTTGTAATGGAAGAGGTGCAGGGGTTCAAGCAAATTTTTTACTTTCATAACTGACACGCCAAGCCCAGAGGAGCCGGGGCTCTGAACTGCCAAACCCAGAGGGCCGGGGCTCTGAATGGCCAAGGCCAGAGGGGCCGGGGCTCTGATCTGCCAAGCCCAGAGGGGCCGGGGCTATGAACGGCCAAGCCCAGAGGGGCCGGGGCTCTGAATGGCTAAGCCCAGAGGGGCCAGGTCTCTGATCTGCCAAGCCCAGAGGGGCCGGGGCT